>NW_024091735.1:0-19220 GCF_014356525.2 Nilaparvata lugens
AAGTGGATAACGCTCCTTTCTCGCTTGTGCACTGTTGCCAGATCGTCTTTCAACAATGTAGAATTATTGATTAATTTACAAAATATTTCATCTTAATTATGAAAATTCACTATTCAATATTGAAAAATTTTCTTGCTTAATAAATATAATTGATATTTTAAATAAGAATGAACAGTTATATACATCAATAACCTGTACCTGTAAATGGCGGAGCTTTGGAAATACAATGTCCATTCTTCGGAAAGAATATTCAAAATATCCTTCCCACTAACCCTCTACCAAATAGAGATTAGATTAGAGTTCTTTATTTATGTAAGTTACAATATTCACTGGCTTTCATCAGCTACCGTCTATAGAAGGCATATTGACTAGACAGAGGATCGGCAACGTTGATCTCCTATCTTTCTCCACTGCCATTATAACGTGTACAACCTATAGATAAGCTAGATTACCTCCCATTAGTATTAGAAAGAAAGAAAGAAAGAAATATTTATTGCCAAAATCATTAAACAACTTTAAATTGTAAAAATATAAAATTTCATATACAATACATTGCAAAAACTTAAAATTAAAATATTTTCAATTTAAAAATCGATATAATATTATCATTGGCGTTTACCAGCAAACTAAGTATTTGAGCGATGGCAACGAGTAATCAGTCGGCTATAATTAATGGCTTGAGATTCAGTCGAAAATAGAAAAAATATAATAAAGAAAAGAAACAAATATGGAATGTATGAAAAACGAAAAGAAAAAAATAAAATTTTAATCCGAAAAGGAGAAAAACTAAGAGTGAAATACTAAGAGAGCAGAAAAACTAGAATGAATTCATAATAATTTAAAAACTCAAAAGAAAAAGAGATGATTCATGTAATTATTAATCTACAATTCACTGTACATATGTAATCCATTTAGTAACATAATGTAATCATTTGTAGCATTATCAATTCCTTTTGTAAGCAAAGAGAGAATTAGAAGAACAATACAATACAGTACACATGACACAAAAAAATAAAACTTAAACTCAGAGAGAGAAAATTGATCTGGGAATATTAATAAAATATTAGTCTGGGAAATTAGTGTGTAAACGGAGAATATTAAAAATTTATAAGTGAAATTGAAACCTCACAGACTTCCATCCCCACAGAATAACTTCAATAGAATTACAGGCAGCTAAAGATTCTCTTAACTGATATTCAGAATCGTTACAAAAATGCTAATAAGAAACAGAATGGCTGCAAAGTGAAACATTTCATTCTATTTTCTTTTTGACCGAGCTTCGTTATCTGCAAATCTTGATTCCTTTTCTTACTTCTTTCTTGGACAAAGCATTGCAAATCGCGTTTGCATACCAAGCCATTTCTTATTCAATGCTCTCTTGATTTATGTTTTGTTGCTGTTCAGTTTTTTTGCCGTTTTTCAATTTATCCAGATTTGTATTTTTTATTGGATTTACTTCTTCAATTGTTGGCATTTGCTTTTCTGCTTTTACTTGGTTCTTCTTTATCATTTCGTCCTCCCATCTCAATGTCTCCAAATTCACTTTCTATTCTCATAGGGTAGTTCTTATCTAATCCCCTCCTAATATCTAATCATAATGTTTCAATTTAGAATTGTTTTAAAACTTTAGATCAACCAATTTTTCTCCACTATTTTTTGGCCTCCTAGTTCTTGTTCCTCTTTCTCTCTCTTCACTAATTTCCTCAAAACATCATTTCCACAACTATAGTAAGGTCCACGTTATAATGGCAGTGGATAAAGATAGGAGAACAGCGTTTCCGAGTCTCTGCCTTAATTAATTATATTTCTAAATTGTGAGAGACATATTTGGCAACGTTTCGGAGCTAGAAAAGGAAAGCTCTATCTGCTTTGTCGAATGATAGACAAGGATAGCAACACCAATGTTAATCGAATACTGTCATTATAACGTGGCCCTCATTATACCACCATTTGAAATTTACACTATATCCTTCACTAAGGCAGAGAAAATGCTTTATTCCTTAATTTCTGCATTCACAATTTTTTTCGAGTTTTTGATATTCTAATTTACTTAATAACCTTCTGGCACAACCATGTATCAGGCTTTCAGGCTGTGCGAAGCCTAAAAATAAACTTTCTACTGGTGATGTTTTTCAAAGTTTTTCGATTTGAACATCATCAACCTATCAAAATGGAAAAGTTTTCTCAGGAAAAAAATTTTTTTTCAATCATCACTTTTTGAGATATGAACGCCTAAAGTTCAGAAGCGCTCAAAGGGACAGAACATTTAAAATTCGGTAAGAGATTAATCAATGATATTCAGAGGATACATTTTTCTTAGTATTGTTGATTGAATGAAACACAAATATTTCGAAAATATCAATTTTTGAGAAAGTTATTCAATTTACCAAAAATAACTCAACTGGAAGTTATTTTTGGTCATTTTTAGTAAATTGAATAACTTTCTCAAAAATTTATATTTTCGATTTTTGTTGTTTTATTCGATCAACAATACCATGGAGAATTCATTCTCTAAATCTCATTGATTAATCTCTAACCAAATTTGAAATGTTGTGTCCCAAAAATATAAACTAATTTTTACCCATATTGAACCATTTTTTTGTTGTTTTGTTATATTTTGGAATTGGAATTAAAATAAGATGCAGCGCGCACTGATTCCAATTAGGCGAACAGCGAATGAAGACAAAGAGCGAATTAATAAAGAAGAGGACCACCCAGCTGGGAAGACTTGTCAGGCCTTTCAATAGCAACATATTCACTACACTCTCCCACTCTCCTCTGTCTTTCTTTTAACTTCTTCGTGTATGCAAATAGTAAAGATTCGATGAATGCCAATGAATTTTCTTCGACTGAAGCCTACTCTTCTTTCTTTTGGTTTCCTTCTTCATTTCTTTCATGTTCTTATTTCTCTCTATCTCTTCAAATCCTTTTTCTCCTCCTTACCCTCTCTCTTCTTTCCCTTGTTCTTCTTCGTCTTCTTCTCCCCATAAACCTTATTGATATTGATATTATTTTTCTTTCTCCCTCATCTATTCCCTCCTCTTCTTTCTTTTGGTCTTCTTCTTCATCTCTTTCCTCTTCATGTTCTAATTTTTCTACTTTCCCAAATACTTCATTTCCATCTTATCATTCCTCTTATTTCTTTTTTCTTCTTCGTCTTCTTCTCCCTATAAACCTTATTAATAATTATATTATTTTTCTTTCCCTCTCTTCTTTTTCCTCCTCTTCTTCCCCTCCTATTTTTCTTCTTCTTCTTCCTCTACCTTATCCTTCATCTTCTTATTGCTCCTTTTCTCCTCCTCTTATTTTCTTCTTCTCCTTCCTCTACCTGTTCATATTCTTTTTCATTTCTTCTTTATCTTCTTCGCCTCAAAATCCTTATTCTTATTAATATTATTTTTTTCTCCCTCATCTATTCCTTTCTCTTCTTCTTCTGCGTCTATTTCACCTCCTTCCTTTTCCTTAATTCTTGTTTTATCACTGTTTTCAGCTTGATTATTTCTCCTCACGGTCTTCTCCATCCCCTTCTTCTCCATGTTCAATTCTTCTACTTCTTCAAATTTTTCTTCTCCTCCTTACCCACCTTATTCCTCAACTTCATCATCCTCTCCTTACTCTCCTACTCCTCCTTTTTCTTATTTTCATTTTGTTCTTCTTCTTCTTCATGTTCTCATTTCTCTACTTCTTCAAATCTTTCTTTTCTACCTTCTCCCCCTTCTTTATCTTAATTCTCATTATTATTATTCTTTTCCTTCTCCTTCTTCTTCTTCTAAACTTTCCTCTCCATCTTCTTTCTATTCTGATCTTGTTTCTTCTCCCTTTCCTCCTACCTCTTCTCATTCTTTTTCTTCCTCTCTTTTTTTTTTCGTCCTCCATTGTTATTTTCCTTGTCCTCCTTTTTCTTTTTATATTCCTTCTTCTTTTTCTCTTCTTCTTCTTCTACGCTTTCCTCTCTTTCTTCTTTCTATTGTGTTTTTGTTTCTTCTTATCTCCTTCTTCTTCTTTTTCCCCCTCTTCTATCCCTTCTTCATGTTATTTTCCTTGTCCTTCTTCATTTATATTCCTACTTCTTTTTCTCTTATTGTTCTTCTTCTACGGTTTCCTCTCCTTCTTCTTCCAATTGTGTTTTTGTTTCTCCTCCATCTCCCTTTTCTTCTTCTTCCTCTTCTTCCCTTTTTCTTTACCTTCTTCACGTTATTTTCCTTGACCTTCTTCTTCTTCTTCTTCTTCTTCTTCTTCTTCTTCTTCTTCTTCTTCTTCTTCTTCTTCTTCTTCCTCCTTCCCTTCTTTATATTTCCCATCCTCCATTTGCTTTGTTTCCACTTACTTCCTTTGACTCAATCTGATTCTCTTCTTCTTCTTCTTTCTCTCCTGTTCCTGCCTTCTCTTCTTCTTCTCCTTCTACATCTCAATCATTTACTTCCTTCACGTCTCATCCATCTTCTCCCATCACCGTTTCCTCTTGATCACCATCATTCCCTCTTTGTCATCTTATTCAATATTTTATCTTCTTCTACCCTGAAAAGCAGCTCCATGTAAATGCTAGTGGCTTCTCTAATGAATAGATTGGTTGTCATGTATTCAAATACTCTCTTTGTCTGAAGAGAGAGGACATATTTATCGATTTCGATTCTAATCTGATCTGTCACTACAGATTGAGACGTTACAGCAGAAAAAGTAAATAGTTACAATAGTTTGGCTATTATTTATTTTACCGCACAAATTAATTCATCTATAAATGTATTTCTCAGTTCAATATAAAGAGAATATTTATTTATTCATTCAATCACTTATTATTATTTATCACATATTATTTACTTATTCAATCACTAATTATTTCATCGTATATATATATATATATATATATATATATATATATAATTGTTTGTATTTTATCGTACTACTTATTTCAATCACTATGTATTTTATTCATTCATCCATCTATCATTACATCAACAAATTTCTCAATTTTATGCTACTATCATTTTTCAACGCTCCAATTGGTTGAAATTCGAGTTACCCACCAATCACTCGTATTTTATCACTATATCTTGAAACATGATCACGTATTCAACTCACACCCAGTTTCGTTTTTCTTCTTCTTCTTCTTCTTCTTCTTCTTCTAATTCTTCATCTTTTTCATCTTCTTCATCTTTTTCTTCTTCTTCTTTTTCTTCGTCTCCTTTTTATTCTTCTTATTCTTCATCCTTAACCTACTCCATCTCCTCCTCCCCCTTCTTCTTATTTTCATTCTCTTTTCATTTTCTCCTTCTTCTTTATATTCTCATTTCTCTACTTCTTCAAATCCTTATTTTCTTCCTACTTCCTCTTTTCATATTATTTTCATTATTTTTATTCTTTTTCCTTCTTCTTCTTCTTCTTCTTTTCTTCTTCTTCTTTCTTCTTCTTCTTCTTCTTCTTCTTCTTCTTCTTCTTCTTCTTCTTCTCTTCTTCTTCTTCTTCTTCTTCTTCCCCTTTTTCTCTCCATCCTCTATGTTATCCTTCTTCTTATCCTCCTACCTGTTATTTTCTCTTCTTCTTCTTCTTCTTCTTCTTCTTCTTCTTCTTCTTCTTCTTCTTCTTCTTCTTCTTCTTCTCTCCTCCTCCTCCTCCTCCTCCTTTTTCTTCATCTACAACATCTTCTTCTCCTCCTTTTCCTTCTACTTCTTATTTCACCTCTTCTTCCCACCGTTTTGATAACCATAAATAACTTGACGCAGCAGCAAAACAGCATACAACATGTGAAGTATGCAAATTAGTTATGTTGAATGAAAAATCGTGTCCGAGAAAGTGGTACGTACACTTGACTTGTGAAACTAAGTGCTAAGCATTCAAGTGCCGAGCGCCAAGTCCCAGGTAGCAACTACCTATAAGTAGGTGCTATAAGTAATACAATGCTATAAAATGCCATATTGCATTCAAATTTGAATGAAATTAATGCTTTAAGAATGGAATATAAGGTTAAGGAAATATCGGATGACCCTACTTAGGTTCTCAAATACAGTATCTGTCAGTTTGTTAGAAATTGTTCAGAAATGAGGTGAAGAGATGAAGAGAGTAATATGGGTAATTCTCAATTTCATTGTGCGAAATATCAATGTGAGGACAATGTAGTTGGTGATGATGGTTGAATTCTAGAATAGAGCTTCCACATTCAATCATTGCTGTCAGTTCAAATTGACTAGTAGTTTTGTGACCAGTAGACCTCGCGCAGTTATAAACCGCAGCCTCCTGTTATACTGTCCATCAGAGTAAATCCTGTCTGTATGTCGTGTCGGCGAGATATCTGTGTGAAAACGGCTAATGGCTGTTGGGGTTGGTGTATCAAAAATGCTAACATCAAAAGCTTATCTCCTCTGGCAACAGGTCAGCCCGATTTCAAAACAGAGAAAGGTCGAGAGACAATACTATGTTAACTTAGTTATTAATTGCATGCAATCAATTGTGCATAAAATTTGTATTCAATGAGGCATGCAATTAATATTCCACACAGAATCTGATTTTTACCAAGTTATATTGAGATATTAATTGCACGCAATTGAAAATCCACTCGAATGCTGATTTATCTATATATATATAAAAGCGAAATGGCACTCACTCACTGACTGACTGACTGACTCACTGACTCACTCGCAGAACTAAAAATCTACCGGACAAAAAACGTTCAAATTTGGTAGGAATGTTCAGTTGGCCCTTTAGAGGCGCACTAAAAAATCTTTTGGCAATATTTTAACTCTAAGGGTGGTTTTTAAGGGTTTAAAGTTCGTCTTTTAGCATGTATATTCTCTTATTCTCTTAATTATAATTGAAAAATGTCCATACCATATGTTTATATAGAACTATAATCTAGAGAGAGTACCTCTTTGAAACAGTTGTTAACTGGTAACTAAATTAATAATTTTGTCAGGTTGGCACCAAGTTGAAGATTGACATGCATTTATCGCGGAAAAAATGATTGTGCACTGCTACTTCAATCAGAGCAATTCCTGGGAACATTATATTACTAGCCGTCAGGCTCGCTTCGCTCGAACTATCCGTTTAGCCAGACGTTTCTGGAACCCCGACTGGATCGTCCTAACATATGATAGAAATGCTCAAATGAAAAATGCAGGCGATCGAAGCGACGATCCAGTCGCGGCTCCGCCCAGACGGATATGGCGAGCGAAGCGAGCCTGACGGCTAGTGATGAATAATACTATAGTCCGATTAATTCTATCTTCAGAGTAGATATATAATAGGCTATAGTGATATCGAAGTTTGGAGTGAATTCCTTTTCCTTTCATATTATCCTTGAAATGCAAAATTTCCAAAAACCTTGTCTATACAAGGACGCACAGTTAAAAAAGGAGTATTCCTGCCAAATCTCATAGAATTCTATCAACGCGTTTGGTTGTAAACGCGTTACATACATACAGACAGATGAAAGAAAATCCGAGCTAAAACATATACCACACTGCTTTCAGTCGAATATACAGTAACTGAATATGTAGTCCAGAAGTGATTTTTGAAGTAGCTATTAATCTGACATTTAGATGTTGGTTGATCGGTTGGGGGGCTCAGGGGGGGTGTTTAGGGGGATTAGGAGCCCCCTTTACAGGTTCGTGACTAGAATTGTGTCAGAAAGAGTGAACAGCGCAGTTAGTTGGAAGCTTGCTGCTCACAGGTCAAGCAAGCATGCTACTGGTGTCAAGGATAGATAATAATTTATTTCGAAGCACCTCTCAGCTTACAGCTACTTGCCTTTCTGGATATACGGCAGTCAGGCTTCTCAACTACGGGTTGATTTAATATGAAGTATCCAAATAGATGATCTAAATAGATATGATATAGCTGATAGATGGAACTAAATAGTTGGTCTAATACTCAAAAAGTATGGTTGAATAATATCATTAATATCGGGGCATCGAGCTTCGCTCATTATTTATTTATCGATACACAGAACACAATTCTTTAAAATGATTGTGGAAGGACTAACAGGCACAGCCCAAAACTGATTCTTCCCCGAATTTTGATTTATACACTATAAATAGTCCAAAAAGTAGGTTATGGTCCATACACTATAAATAGTCCAAAAAGTAGGTTATGGTCCATACACTTGAATTCAGGTCCAATTTTCAGTCCAAACATTTGAAAACAGAAATTCTAATATAGATTGTTTACAAACCAAATTGAATAACAAAATATAACTCACTAATCACTTAAAACTGTAAAATAATAAATTAACTTTGAATATTATGATATACCATGTCATGTCAACAAATCAGATTATTTTGATCAAGTCGATTAAAATTCCTAGATAACATCTCTCGTAAGATAAGCTGATTGATTCAACAGCTGAACATAATTCTGTCTCTTTCCCACACAGGCACTCGAATCTTCTGTTATCAACAGACGACAAAATTATCAGCTTTTTTTCCAAGGATGAATAATTATTATCCTTTTCATGTCCTTCAGCGAGTTTTCCCAGGGATGAGACCTAGTGCAATCGAATTTTTATATCATAAACCTACTATGTTCCAAATTTCGTGAAAATCGTTAGATTTGTTTCACACTTGTTTTCTTGGTTCTTATTTTGTACTGAAAGTAAATTTTATTATCATGGCGATTCTGTTGCTTAAGCCGCCATTTTGTCACACCGTTGAGTGGGAGGAGACTGTCTAGCTAGGCTAATGGCAGGCGTTCATGCCCTCGACCAATAGCAGTATTCGCCTACTAGTATAAATTCTGCTGCTCTTGTATTTAGTTTTAGTTTATCAGAGATTGACAATGGTGTAATAACTGAAACCGGTCTTTCTAATTATCAATAAATCAGTGGTTTTTTTGACAATTTCTTAGTCTTTTTCATTCAAAATCGTTAGAGCCGTTTTCGAGATTCGTTGGACATAAATAACCATATAAATAACTAAATGTATAAAAATATACAGAAATTGCTCGCTTAATATAATAGGATATGATTATTATGTGGTAGTGATATTAAGTTATTTTCTGATTAGTGTCGAAGGTAGTAAATAAATGAATGAATGAATGAATAGTCGTAGTGTTAGGAAATACACGAATGAAGCTGAAACGAAGGAACACAGGCGGAAAATAAAGAGAATCCTCAGGATTATGTTACATCTCTCCTTCATACTCACAGGCTGACATTTCCCACTCTTGTACAGCCATTCAAAGGATAACAAGACCAGCCAAAAAGATAATAAAACAGAAGGTAGAAAACATTTTGAGCAACTTAACTACAAGCCGAGTCACTGCTTCTGTTTTCAAGATGTAGCTGACAATGTTTTACATGTAACATCCTGTATTATGATATACTTGTAACCCTGGAGTATCACTATATATACTTTACTCCCAAGATATTACTATATATACTTCCATCAAAAACATCACATGTTTTACACGAGGTATTACTATATCCACATTTTTTACCGAAAAATATTACACGTTTCACCTAAAGTATGACTATACACTGTTTTTTAAAAATATCACATGTTTCTCCACTACTGTATATATACTTTTTCAAAAACATTACATGTGAGATCCGAGTCCTGACCATTGAGACCTTATCTTATTTTATTAGAACGGTTATTATTATCGGCCATCTTGTTAAGAAGAGTCCAGAAACCAGATGGATGTAACAGATAGGGGAGCTTCAGCCACTGACTGTTGTATTCTCGTTGATAACGTACAGGAGTTTTATTACGTCAAAATTATTATTATATGTACAGTTTTATATATACCAAAAGCTAGTGGACAGTTTCTGTCGATATATAACAACGTGGTCTTGAAGTATATAGGAAGATCCACGTTATAATGGCAGTATTCGATATTCATTGGTGTCTCTATCACTCGACAAAGCAGATGATAGCGCTATCCCCTTCTAGCTCCGGAGCGTTTCCAGATTGTATATAGAGAGATACACGTTATAATGGCATTATTCGATACTCATTGGTGTTGCTATCCTTGTCTATCACTCGACAAAGCAGACAGCGCTACCTTTTCTAGCTACAAAACCTAGCCAGATTGTTTTTCGACAATATAGAAATTTAATTAACTAGTAGTTCTGTGAACAGTAGACCTCACGCAGTATTCTCATCCACAAGTACCTGATTGAAACTATAGACCTTATGGAAATACAGCAATAGACTGGCTTCTCCACACATCTGTGTAACCACTTGTCAGCTGATTTATGATGAATAATTCTATAGTTTGATTTTTACTCTAATATTGGCGTATGAAGGAGGCTCCTTTTTCCTTTTATATTATCCTTCAAATTCAAAATTTCCAAAAACCTTGTATATACGTCAACGCGCAATTAAAAAAGGAACATACCTGTCATATTTTATGAGAATCTATTACTGCGTTTCGCCGTAAATGCGCAACATATAAACATATATAAACATTTAAACTTTTAAACATTAAGAGAAATGCCAAACCGTCGACTTGAATCTTGGACCTCACCTCGCTCGGTCAATAAAACATCAGATAAAAAAATACTGACAGATTGATATAGAGCTTCAAGAACATAGAGAAACAATAGCATAAGTACGCTATAAGTACGACCATAGAGAAACAATAGCATAAGTACACTAGAAGTACGACCATAGAGAAACAATAGCATAAGTATGCTATAAGTACGACCATAGAAAAACAATAGCATAAGTACGCTATAAGGACGACCATAGAGAAACAATAGCATAAGTACGCTATAAGTACGATCATAGAGAAACAATAGCATAAGTTCGCTATAAGGACGACCATAGAGAAACAATAGCATAAGTACGCTATAAGTACGACCATAGAGAAACAATAGCATAAGTACGCTATAAGTACAACCATAGAGAAACAATAGCATAAGTACGCTATAAGTATGACCATAGAGAAACAATAGCATAAGTACGCTGTAAGTACGACCATAGAGAAACAATAGCATAAGTACGCTATAAGTACGACCATAGAGAAACAATAGCATAAGTACGCTATAAGTACGACCATAGAGAAACAATAGCATAAGTACGCTATAAGTACGACCATAGAGAAACAATAGCATAAGTACGCTATAAGTACGACCATAGAGAATAGCATACTCATGCTTTGTTTCTCTATGTTCAAGACCCTGTTATGTGTATTCAATGAAGAAGACTACCGTGCTTCTAAACTGCTGTTTTGACATGCGTTTATCAACGAGGAGAGAATTAGAGTCAAACTCAGACTGGAACATGGCATAGGTTGAACCTAGTTCACACGATTGTCAAACGGAGTTTGAACATCGATTCAAAACGTATTTCAGTGTGAGACTAATTGAAAATGATGGATGATGTTAGAATTTTCAGAGATGCAAATCCATGGATCTTGAAGAGCACCGCTATTATATATCTATCTTTCAATCAATCTTTTATCTTATTATCTTTATTATCTATCTTTGAATATATCATATCATATTTTGGTAAAGAGTTAGTGGGGAGGATAATTTTAATATTCTTTCCGAAGAATGGACATTGATATGTCCAAAGCTCCGCCAATTTATGTAGATGCATAACAATATAATTATCTATGATTATTATATTACAAATTGCTTTTTCACATCATATACAGTTCAATAATTATTTTCTTAGTCTATATTATGTAAATTCATCTATAATTTTGCTGTATTGTAAGCTATTGTATATAAGTGTATAAGCCTGAATATATTGTAATCTACATAAATAAAGTACTCAATCAATCAATCAATCAATCATTTCTAGCAAGCATATGAATGTTTCAACTAAAAGATCAGTTTTGGGCTATAAGCCTGTTGTTCCTTTCCCAATCATTTATAGTTGAGATTTATATTGTATCCATCAATGTATAAATAATAGATAAATAAATAACAACTTGTTGTGGAAAGTAAATCGCCGAACATCCCAATAAAGCAATGTAAAATTTGTACAAAGTAAACAGCGCTTCGAGCAGGGACTTTTACGGAGTCCTAAATCGCAAAAAGTTTCACATTTTCAACTCATTTTTCCTTTTTTTACTGGATTCTTATCAGCATTCTAAATGAGACGACCTTATATGAGGAAGGAGAAGAAAAATTAATTGAATAATCAATCCCCAAATAAAATTCTCAAGCTGCATACAGATTTATGACCCACTCATATCAGCTGATGACATGATGGCAGTCAAGACATGACTAGTCACGTTTAGTCACAATACTTCACATAGTTGCTTATGGAGTCATGTCTAATTGCAATGACTAATCAGTGTGTAATGCGTCATACGCAGCAATGTGAAGTATTTTGACTAGTCTTTCATCTCTTTTCTGTATAGGGCTACTTGTAATATAAATAGAAAGAAAAATAGAAATCTCAGTACCCTTTTTGAATTATTATATCACAATTAATTAGTCAGATTAAAAGTGACTAGTCTTGTCTTGACTAATCAGTGTGTGACCAGACTAACTGTTAATGTACAAAATACAGATAGGATCAGCTGATTTAAAGTCAAATACGCGTGTTTGTGGCGCCCAAGTCTGTACGCAGCTTAATATTACTTTTCTTCACTCCTACTTCTCTCTCTTATTTCTCGTAGACCGTGCCGTCTACGTGGAGACCCTTGCCGTCTCAAACGTCCACCGCTGGCGACGTTATTTGTGCCCTGACAACAACAAAGTAGGTGCCAAATTCCCTTCCCTTCACCTACTATTTTTCTAACAAACTTATCACCGAATTCTTTTAGTTTTTTTACAGTCTTCAATATTTAACAACTTTTTCAAAACTTCTTAAATCAAATCAATTCTGATATTAATCTTAACAGCATACTATCTTAACGAAAAAGCTATTAATCTATAACATAAGATGAGGTTATGCTCGAAAGAGCTGGCATTTGTGTAATGTTACTTTATGTAATATTGTAATAAATAAAAAAATGATAATAAAGGAGAGAATCGGCTTATACATGTTCAGGATATAAAATTCACGAATGGCGCATCATCACATCTGAACTACTGGACTGATCAACTCGAAATTTCGCATATAGATTCTCAATTTACCGAGGATGGTTACAGAACTATTCTGAATTGCTCAAGTTCTCAGTTTGCCAAGTTTTCAATTAGACCTTCGCGGAGCACGGGTTACCTGCAAGTCTCGAATGAGAAGGTGAATCAAATTGATCGAACAAAATTGTAAATTCCACAAAATCTTCCCAACATAACTCTCTCTCCCAACACAATAGGCAACACACATAACTTCACTGAAACAAAATTACACAAACATAACTTCTACTCTCAAATAGAATAACAAACCGATCCAAAAAAGTAAAAAATAAAAAGCACACAAGGAATACTTACACCCTGCAGTGAGCCAAGGAAGATGCCGTGATGCAGATAACCCAAGATGAAGAAGAAGAGGAGGAAGAAGACGAAGAAGAAGACGAAGAGGAGAAGACGTAGGAGTCACACCAAGGGTCCCACCGGTAACAAAGACATAAACAAAGACACAACGTTTAGAAAATAAATAAAACACACCAAACAATAAGTTATACCTGTATACAACAGGGTGGGCACAATATAAATATACAATGCACTAGAAATTGAATATAGTATATATAGGCAGAATGTAGAGATACTAAGTTTTCAAGATATACGATTATAATGTGATCACAATATCAATACACAATGAGGTATATAGTTTTTTTTAAATATACGGTATATAATGAACACAGTATTCCATGCACAGATATCGGGGCACCGAGCTTCGCTCGTTATTTATTTATTGACTTTTGATAAACCGAACACAATTCTTTAAAATGATTGGGGAAGTACTAATAGGCACAGCCCAAAACTGTTTTTTCCGAATTTTGATTTATACACTATAAGTAGTCCAGAAAGTAGGTTATGTTCCATACACTTGAATTCAGGTTCAATTTTTCTGTTCAAATAATTGAAAACAAAAAATTTAGATTATATACAAACCAAATTGAATAACAAAATAACACTCACTAATCACTTGAAAATTGTCAATTAATGATCAACTTTGTAAATTATGATATACTCTAGTTTAGGAGAATTATCATATTGTCATGTCAACAAATCAGATTATGTTGATCAAATCGATTAAAAATTGTCTAGCTAGATAAAATTTCTCGCTGATTGATTATGATTACACAGCTGGAAATAATTCTGTCTCTCTCCCACACAGGCACACGCATCTTCTGTTATCGAGAGAGACGAAATTATCATCTCTTTTCCAAGGATGAATTATCCTTATAATGTCGTTCAGCGAGTTTTCCAAGGAATGAGACCTAGTGCAATTGAATCTTTATATCATAAACCTACTATGTTCCAAAATTCGTGAAAATCGTTAGAGCAGTTTTCGAGATCCGTAGAACATAAATAACCATAAATAAAAAAAGCCAGATATAAGAATAACCAGATATTTACAGAAATTGCTCCCTTAATATAATAGGATATTATGAACACAGTACTCTATGCACACATCGAATAATACAGATTTTTTTGAGAATAGAAGAATAGAAACTTTGTCTTTGTCATAGAATAGAAATATTTGTCACAAAATGAACACTACAAGAAATACAAGTTCAAAATGAAATTGAAAGAAGTATAATGAAACTATAATGCTATCTAAATTAGAAATAGTACAAAGAGTATCCTTAGTTTTCTCTCTCGAACAGTGCTTCTTTGTAAAAATTATGAATGAATAAATAAAAAATAGAATGAATAAATAGATGTGACATAATGTACTGTGTGCAAAGAAATAAATTTCCGTCCGCGCACCGGAGTATCAAGAAATGATAATGAGCAGTCAATATCTAAAAATATGAATTACAAAATGAAATATTTAAAAAATGTTATAAAATTACTAGTATATAAAAATAAAATAACTTGAAGTGAACAAAACTAGTTTGAACTTTCTGAAGACAATAGAATATCCTGATTTTCATCTTCACTATATTAATATACTCTATTTACACATTAGCACTGGAAACTCCAAAAAAAATAATGTAATGACTCAACGTGATACCAGCTTTCAATATGGAATGAATGAATGAACACTATAGAGTGGATTTATATTTTTCGAATGAATACAGTTCTTTAAACATAAAATATGAGAGTACAATATAAATATAGTTAATCATAGAGTTCTACTATTTTTTAAAAGGGAATATTGTGTATGAACACAATATATACACATAGAATTGTAAATTTCTCCAAACATACTTTCATTCTTTATTGATTCATACAATAAGTACATCATCAAAATGATAGGAAGAGAAAAAATAAGGTAACCTTGTGCTATTCCTCTCCCAAATTTAGATAAGGTTACAAAAAGTCAGAAATAGGATAAGTCTTGTTGTTTCAAGATTCAAGATTCATTATTTATTGTCAGAAAACTTTAACAAGACATAGTCAACAACTTTATTTAATTATAGGTGCAAAACGTTGTTCAATTCACAAAATTTTTAGTCCTTAATATTATTTTCGCCACAATGCACAGAAAGTAGCTGTTTTCCAGTCCCTACGTAGATCTGAAAGACACTGTTTGCAGACGACTCTCGTCTGAAGTCAGAACAGGTTTCTTTCCGGCCTAGTCCGGAAAAAGTACCCTCTCCAGCCGCTAACATGGAACTAAGAAAGGTGATCAAAAAACAGCTGATCGAAAAACTTTTCATTATTTGTGTTCATTATTCAATAATTAAAACATTATAGACTGATAATATCATCTTATTGTCATTTGAAAGGATAAACAAGTATAAACTCAACCTCCCACATAATTGAACATCATCTTTTAGGTTATTTAGACAAATCAGAATAAAAAATAAAAATACTTGGACAATTTCCTGATATTCAGATTACCTCAGATTTGCTAGAGCTATGACCTTACACTTCTGCTTTCGGAAGTGCTTAGTAAACAACTATTCTCTCATATATATATATATATATATAATATATATATATATATATATATATATATATATATATATATATATTGTTTATTTTTGTGTGTGGCGAAAAATAGCGTTCGCACTACAGGCAAAAATGTTTTTTCCGGCTCTCAATCTCTTCTAGTCCTCGGCCTACGGCCTCGGACTTGAAAACCGATTTCGAGCCGGAAAAATCTCATTTTCTGCTCTAGGTGCGAAATATACTATTTCGCACAGTGAATATTTCCTATTCTAGTGATAATGATGTGAAATATTTCTTCTCTGTTTGGTCTTGAAGCATCTAAATTTAAAAAGTGAGATATTTAGATTTAGACAGAGAAGAAATATTTCACATCATTATCACCAAAATAGGAAATATTCACATATTAAAGAAATAATTTTACAGGACCAAAGATATATTATATAATATTATATGAACACAATATAAATATACGTCCTACAGTTTTCCCAAATATATGATGCAGTATATGAGCACAATATAAATATACGTCTTACAGTTATCCCAAATATATGATGCAGTATATGAACGCAATACAAGATGGAGTATTACGTATAGTGTAGATGGAGATCCAAATTCTTTCAAACGTACGTTACAGTATAGGATAGGCTACACATAGATATAAAATATACCTAAACAACACATCATTAATCGGTCTATTGTGTATTTGTAAACATTTTTCAATTTTTGTTTTCGTTCAAAGAGCTGCATAAAGACTGACTTTCTTTCGTATTTAAATCGTGTGTGGGAGTGCTGGCGCTTGAGCGTGTGTGTGAGTGTATTGTGTGTTAGTGATTGTAGTAGAAGAATCAAAATGAATTTATAACTGAGTTTGGGGACTCGTGCCGTCTTGGGGCGCCTCAGCGGGTTCAAAAAAAAGGAAGGAGTTTTTAGAAAGAGCTGTGTTTCATTGAAATATTATCAGCACTGCTATCGTATAAAACGTACAAACTAAACTAAAAACATAATCTTCGTCATTCAATGAAATTGGGGAAGATGGTGGGTGAATGTAGAGAGAGAGAGAGAGAGGGAGAGAGAGAGAGAGAGAGAGAGAGAGAAGAAGAGATGAATAATTCTTCCTGAGCTACAGTAGAATTATTGGAGTAGAAAATAAAAAATGATAAAGTGAGCCTGACTATAGTGACGTCCACGTTATAATGGCAGAGGAGAAAGATAGGAGAACAACGTTGCCGATCCTATGTCTTGTCAATGCCTTCGATAGACGGTAGCTGATACAGGTTTATTGATGTAATATTAACTGCTCATTCTAGTTTGAAAAAATCAATTATATTTTATTGAGCAATAAATTATATTTTTCAATAATTTCATAATTAAGATGGAATATTTTGTTAACTATCAATTCTACATTGTTGAAAGACGATCTGGCAACAGAGCAAAGCGAGAAAGAGATAGCGCCATCTGCCTTGTTGAATAATAGACAAGGATAGCAATACCATTGCTAATCAAACACTGCCATTATAACGTGGACCTCACTTTGTTGAGCCTTCACTGAAGTTAGAATAGGATTTGAATATTCAGAAACGTAAAGTGACTCATATACCAATGGATTGAACGATATTGTCGAAACTAGTTGAGAATAACGTGTTATCATTCAACGAATAAACGAATTATCAAAAACACTGTTAACGAGTAAACTTTCAACGAATGAACGAGTTGTCATAACCATTGATTTATTGAAAAAAAAAGCTTGAGTTACTAGTTTCAGTTGTTACATCATTCTTCTTCTTCTTCCTTCTTCTTCTTCTTCTTCTTCTTCTTCTTCTTCTTCTTCTTCTTCTTCTTCTTCTTCTTCTTCTAATTCTTCTTCTTATAAATATTTCAACAAATCCTATAATTTACATATTGTGATGTACCAATGATCGTACAGCCCTCAAAATACAAAAAAATTTGTTCATAGGCTAGTACAAGAACGGAATAGCCTATCACCGTAGAAACATATAATCTTATCTGAGGTCGATAGACGATCGCTATCTAACTTACCGGCAAGAAATAAATAAATCTGTAATTGTATGCCTTCCAAAAAATTAGTCAATGGAAGGAACCATATATGTTTATATGCCGATGGATTAGAACAGTAAAGTTATATTGAAGGTTAGTTTCGAAATGAAAACATAACCCCGAAACAAACCAAGGCTAGCTCATTAACAAGTAGCAAATTGAGAAGGCAGTTCAACTAAACATCGATCAAATAAATAATAATTATTATTAAATTTTTTCATTTTTATACTTTCGTTTCTAGGCCAAATAAGCCCGAATATTTATTTATTTAAACTACAAAGAAAATATACTTGTTAAAAATATATGAACGAACAGCTTAGCCATATATAACGTTTGAAGGTCGATATTCTAGCGTATAAAAAACAATATAAACAAAACAAATAGGAAGAAATATTATTTATTATGTTATTCGTTATTGTTATAAACATATATATTCTTTGTCTACTTTATGTTATACTAGCATGTCTATGTTCTATAATCCTTAGCTGTTCATTGAAACCAATTTAAAGTATATCATCATAGACGATTCTATTATTTATGTATTATATAATTATAAAAAACTATATTATAATTTGGAACAACTTCAAATCAGGAATTTCACCATATATTTAAAGCTTTAAAGTTGGACACAGTGACACCACCCATTCGGCGTATTGGTTACGTCACAGAATCGGACCAATCCCGAATTAATATGTAAATTTGGCAAGATAAAATTTGGAGAAGAAATGAAATGAAAATTAGAAGAGGAAGACTCGAGGCCTTTTTGCAAGGATCATCGGTAGGATGCAGACCTAGTCCACGTACCTAATTGTTTAAAAGCTTTAATTTTCTGTTTCATGTAACTTAATCTTCGTTTTTTTCTGTTTTTTTAAAAAGTTTTCCAAAGTTCCTATAATAATTGTGATATAAGATTTTAAATTTCATTCAAATAAACCTGCAAATTATATCAGTGAAGCCTGTTCAACATTTTTCGCCACGTGGAAGGACCCAGCCGGAACGATATATTCTACGGCCGAATATATTTCGAAAAACCAAAAACGGAACAAAAGTCTGCGTAAGTTGTTCGAATATAAAAGGGGATCCCCATAAATCTGCGAAAATTGTACAGCGTATAAATTCGTCAATTTGGAAAAGTCATGACTATAGTTTTAAGGGTACAAAACTTATCATAATTAATTTTTATAATATTAAATACATTTAACTATCCACGCTGTACTTAGCTAAAAGGTCTATTTTCCTTAGGCAACCACACCCTGAGAATAAT
>NW_024091736.1:0-18595 GCF_014356525.2 Nilaparvata lugens
ACTTCTGGAAAATAATGATTGGATAAATACCAATATTAATTATTGTTGACAAGAACTCAGTACATCGACAATTCATTCAACTAATTCGGTACTGATAAAATTATAATCATTTTTTTATTGATAATCAATCTCATCAACTAATCATAAACTGACTGAAAAAAGTACTTCAATTTCCATGAATTCAATTACTATAATTATATAAATCTAAAGTGTAGGTCATATTTTATCTAAATTCACAAGAGTTCGATCTTGTTGGCAAGAAATCATTGTTATTTCACTAAAGATAGGATAAAATGAATATTGCCCTTCCAGGGGAGCTTTGACAACCCACAAGACTCATTTTTCATTTGCATAAATATCGAAAAGAGCATAGGACCTTATTTTTTTGTTCAGCTTGCCAAAATACCCCTCATTTCAATATAAAATTTTCGACTGACTGTACAGTGAGTCAATCATTCCATCAAGGCTTGAATAATTTAAAATTGTAATTGAATAAAAATGGCAGAAAATAATTATCATGTAAATATCAACACCTTTAATTAAAGACATATTAACTGCATGCGTTTTCATATTGCCGATACAGCATTGATAAAACTGCAGACGTTTATTTTAGCAGTCTCAAAAAACTGTTCTAGCTGAAAATTGATAATCCAAGCCACGTGTAGGCCTATACATTGCATCAGGAAAAGAAGTTCAAAACTATGATTTTCCTAAACATATGTTTTTGAGATAATTTCTTTGATGCAGCTGTTTCACATTCACCATTATATTATACAGAGTTTATGAAAATAAAAATATTTATTGACTACCAAAACAATACTATTATTATATTAATCATAATAATTAATTATCAGAACAATACTTTTATTATATTAGTAATAATATATTATTAAACATATTAATAATAGAACAATATTATTGAGGTTAAGTGGAATCGAAAGCAATAGTAGAACAGATGTTCTTTTTTGAATTTCTATCATATTATTTTGTTATTTTCAATGATTACAACATATGTTAGAATATCACATGTCAATAAATAAATTATCCCATTTCCATATGGCGTTCACCTTACCATGTTCATAACCTTACTTAATAGGATCCTTTTTCATCCTTTGAAATCCTTAGAGGCAAAATATCTAAAAATCCGTTCTTAGTGCGCGTCTAGCATGTTTGAAGATATTTGTGCAAAGTTTCAAGTCTGTAGGACAATTAGTTTGAGCTGTAGTGTGATTTTACATAAAATTTTCGAAAAATGCCCTCTCCTGGACCCCCCTGTGCTCCTGATCGAATTTTTCTGCATAGATCTAATTTTTTTCGTAGCTGAAAAAAAAATTCCTCATGACTTTGCTGTGCAATGAGCGGTTAAAAAGTACAAATTTTGGGGGGGCCCAGCTCCCTCAGGGGGGCAAATTTCTGAAAATCCTTCTTAGTGGATGTTTTCAGGCTACCATAAACAATTGTGCAAAATTTCAAGTTTTTAGGCTCAGTAGTTTGGGCTGTGGTGTGATTTCAGTCTGTCGGGGCTTAGCCTTTTATAAGTATAGAGATAACTCAGTAAACACGAAAATACAAAATTTCCACAACGTTGATCAACTCTTATTTGACATCGTTCTACTCTCATCAGTTCCCATTTCCATCGGACTATTTTCGTGCGGTTGACTATAGTTATTTCCATTGCTTCCGAGGGTTTCCTTCTCCAAAGTTGGTGCAACTGTCGAACCTGTTTAATAAAATTGTATTGGCTAGTTGCATTTATTATGTACAGTAGAACGTCAATAATCAGGATTAATTGGGACTGGACCCCATCCGGATTATCAAATTATCCGGATTATCAAAATTACGTTAAAAAAACGGCCAGCACGCACTATTCAAGAAACAGAGCTGTTAAAATTGCATATACAGTATCCATTATTGGTAGGTAGAGTTATAGGTACATACATTCTCCTCGCTTCGCGCCATTCTCCCGTCGCCCGCTCTAAGTAAGGAGCTTAGCGCCGACGGCAGAAGGTACGAAAATTTTATTTCTTGCCAGAGACGAATCCGGATTATTGACGGCCCCGATTTTTGACGTCCGAATTATCGACGTTCTACTGTAATGTGTTTCGTTTGAGCTGATGTTTTGAAGTAGAATAATTTGAGTTCATTTTTTTGGAGAAAGCAGCCCTCAAATGTTCAGTTTGTGAGTCTATGTGCCGGTTGTACAAAAGTTTGTTAAATTTAAACCGAAATTAATTCCACGAAATCCAATCAGAAAAGCCTTCTTTTCAAAATAGCCTTGTCTGATTGGTTCTCTTGGATTTAATCATGATTGAAATTTAACGGGCATTGGTCATTAAAATTCAGAAATTCAATAATACCTTCAGCCTTGAACTTATGATTGCTATTCAATGCTCGTCAAGATTTGAATCTCCTCTCTCAAATTGTTTGTTAAAATTAGTAGTTTTGACAATAGTTATTAAAATTATTCTAACACTGGCAGGCTACTCGAGCTTCACAAGGGTCTAATAATATTAAAAACTTGACCTACTGAGATTTCGAATAATTGAAAATAGGCCCATAACCATCCTCAGTTAATTAAGATTCAATATGCAAAATTATTCCAAGTTAATCAATCAGTCCAGTAGTTCAGACGTGATGATGTGTCATTCGTGAATTCACTATCTCGTACGTGTATAAGCCATTTATTATAAATTTCTATCTCGTTTTCTGTCAAGTTTATTCAATTTCTTGTAACGCAGGAAAATTTCAAATTCTGCGTAAACTACTAACATTTTATTAGAGCTTAAACTTATAACTAGATACTTTAACTAGATAACTAGATACTTTATTACTTTCCTTGCCCTATTACCATAGGTAAGGAAAGTATTGCTTTCCAAAAAAAGGTACCCTAATTTCAAGTTTTCTATACGTTTCAAGGTCCCCTGAGTCCAAAAACATGATTTTTGGGTGTTAGTCTGTGTGTGTGTGTGTGTGTGTGTGTGTGTGTGTGTGTGTGTGTGTGTGTGTGTGTGTGTGTGTGTGTGTGTGTGTGTATGTGTGTATGTCTGTGAACACGATAACTCCATTCCTAATCAACCCATTGACTTGAAATTTTAAACTCAAGGTCCTTATACCATGAGGATCCGACCATAAGAAATTCAATAAAATTGAATTCAAAATGGCGGAAAAAATGGCGGATAATTACTAAAAAACCATGTTTTTCACGGTTTTCTCGAAAACGGCTCTAACGATTTTCTTCATATTTATACCATGGATAGCTATTTATAAGCCTTATCAACTAACATGAGTTTCATTTCAGGGAAAATTGCAGGAGCTCAGTAATATTCTTGAGAAAAATGGCGGATAATCACTAAAAAACCATGTTATTCACGGTTTTCTCGAAAACGGCTGTAACGATTTTCTTCAAATCCATACCATGGATAGCTATTCATAAGCTCTATCAACTGACATGAGTCTCATTTCTGGGAAAATTGCAGGAGCTCAGTAATATTTTTGAGAAAAATGGCGTATAATTACTAAAAAACCATGTTTTTCACGATTTTCTCAGAAATAACTTCATACCCTGTATAGGTATTTATCAGCTCTATCTACTGGCATGAGTCTCCTTTCAGGGAAACTAATTTGGGGTCCACCCCATCCTTGAGAAATGGACTTAGTAACCTCCTTCTCGTGCATGAGGTAGGTAGGTAGCGCAGTTCATAAAAAGAACACATACTCGAGATATTTCATCTCTGTAGAACAGCTGTTTTGATGACTTTAAAAAATCCATCGAATTTCACAATTTACACAAAGGAAAAAGTACTCTGTGAACAATTATAGATACACATAATATACAAAAGTCTGATCGTAGTTTCAAATATGAGCAAGGAAAGTTGTGTGAGTGTACCACACCAGATTTTTTTATTTTATTGTGTTCAAATGATTTTGAGGTGGGGTTACCGAGACAACAAGGCGTATCGGATGTAAATTTTTTGTCATTTGCAGCTTTAATATAATTATAATAAAGATTCTTTCCTTTCATTTATCATATTGTAGACCATAGATGAGTTATGGGAACTTTTCGAATACTTTTCAATGAAACACAACATATTGAAACAGTTTTCAATGAAACACATGTTGGATTGCTCGGAGTTTGTTTCTGTAGGTAGCGATGATCGAAGGAAGCAACTTTTATTTTCGATGGATTGTTTGGGATTAGTCGGTCAAAGGCGTCGGCCGGTGTTTGGATGTTTAGAACGACCTCGACCTTACAGGATCAAAACACGGTGGGTCGTGAGTAGTGAGTCTGTTGACCTACAACTTGACTACTCATGCTCATTAACTTGCTCTCTCACTCTCTCTCAAACACACTCACACACACTCTCTCACTCTCTTACATACTCATTATTTTGCTCTCTCATTGGTTCATTCTCTCACACACTCACACTCTTCCCTCTCACTCTCTCACACACTCACACTCTTCTCTCTCACTCTCTCACACACTCACACTCTTCTCTCTCACTCTCTCACACACTTACACTCTTCTCTCTCACTCTCTCACACACTCACACTCTTCTCTCACTAATACTTATCACTCTCTCTCAAACACACTCCCATATCGTCCCTCTCTCTCGGGCACACACCCTGCTCATTCCGTTACTCTACTTCTATTTTCCAAGTGGTACAAGAAATCTATTAATAAGCGTGATAAGCGAGTTTTTTCGAACTTTAGGTAGTAGGTATCTTGACAAAATTTACCTAGATTTATTCAAATCTACAAGAAAATGTTATTCTCACATGGGTCAGAGGAAAGGAATGAATTGAAGTTGATGTATTTCTCTTCCATGACGAAACACTCTCCGTCAATGTTTTGAGGAATAGTTTGACTTTTGAATTCAACTTGAATCTTCAAGGAGAAATCTAACCTACAAATGGGAAAATGAGATAAAAACAGTAAGTTGTCAAGCAATGTAGAATGTATAAAAACAGTAATGAATGATAATTATATTTGTTTTAGTCTAGACACTATTTTTCTATGTAAATATTTGAAGTTTCTCTTCTAATTTCTCATCGAAAAGTGAGTGATTCTTAATATTTACATGGAAACGTAGTGTCTTAAAGCTGCGTTTACACAAAAGTTATTAACAAAATTATTTCTCCGTCCTTATAGATTCTATTAGAACGGAACTTGACAAATACATATGTTCTTCATGTGTATGATAAGTTATGTTCAATTTAATAGAATCTATAAGGACGGAGAAATAAACATGTTGTTAATAACTTTGGTGTAAACGCAGTTCAAACTACAGCGAAGCTATGAATGAATTGATCTGATGGTTTTGATGTGTTAGCTATTTTACCGGTGAGTAATTTTTGTGGATGTATATGGAAGGAGAAAATATATAACAGAAGAAGAAAGGGTCGACCAAGAAATAGGTGGACGGATGATGTGGAACGCTATCTAAGGACGCTTGGAGTTCGTTACTGGAGGAGGCAGGCCGAGGATCAAGACAGATGGAGAGGCTACGTGAGGGAGGCCAAGGGTTGTAAAGACCTTTAGAGCTGAGGAGTGAGTGTGAATTTTT
Organism: Nilaparvata lugens; assembly: GCF_014356525.2. NCBI lineage: Eukaryota > Metazoa > Arthropoda > Insecta > Hemiptera > Delphacidae > Nilaparvata > Nilaparvata lugens. The sequence goes on from NW_024091736.1 coordinate 5,565, forward strand.
GTGGAAGATACTGAAACTGAAATACAACAGCTTATAAGTTGTATTCCAATACAAATAGGATTGAAGATAGCTTATAATTATTCACATTTCATCAATTATTTTGTGTCTCAATCTACTTTTTCCATTTAACAAACTCTGTGCAAGAAAATACACATTAAGTTTCCGAATCAAATGATTTGAATACATTTTAGTTTCAAATGAAATCATCCACTCAGAACACATTCAGTAGCAGGCAGACGGGGAGAAGAAATCATACGTCTGCATGCAGACGTAAGTAGACTTATCGATACAGATGGACGTCTATGTGCTTTGCAATATGAAAAACTGGGGAGGGTTTTTTCCTCCGCCTTTTTCCTGTTGCGAGCCTCCGCTTAATGATGTTGAAAATAAACTATTAATGTTAAAAATAAACCATACTCGAGTGTTGATTCCAATAAGTGAGATTAGTAACCGAGAATATATATATCTATTTATTCATACATTCATAGATATATTAAGCCCTTCGAGTTGGTGTAGTGCTAGTGAAGGGAAAAAAGTACTGTATATAAATAAAAGTGTAGCGGAAGAAAAAGTAAAGAAATTATGGACTAGAGCTGTAGGCTTTACTGGAAGACTTAAGCAATAAAAATTTATATTTTGGGAAGAAATAAGAGAACAAAATTAATGGTTAGTCCTAGTGACTAGTTTTAATAAAAATAATAAAACAATAAAAAAATCATAGTTACAATATCATTCTCCAATGATGTTTCTATCACAACTACTTTCTATTAATCACTTTTTGTTAATTAATAAAACGACTAACAGTCATATTTTTTCAATAAATGAATTTATTCATTGTGAAAGATATTTCGGCACTATCAAGATGAGTAAATACTGTTCTAATGAATAAATAAATAAATAAATAAATAAATAAGTATAACAATGAAGATACCGGACCAACCGAATGATTATTGAAGAAATTTGACCGCTAGTCGTTCTTCTTAGTAACAAAAAACTATATCATTCTTGATTTATTTCGAATGATTGGGAAAGGGACAACAAGATTAATGCCCAAAGCTGCTTCTTTTTCAATAAATTTAATGTAATGTATATCATGTAAAATGATTCGAGATGTGGATTGAGACAAAACTGTTTGAATGAGCAACATCTCAATGTAGAGTGGAGCTTTGAAACTCAGAGCAATAGGGTAACCAATAGTATAACAGGTACTTCAATCAGACAAAATTGATCAGCATAAACAATATCTTATTGCAAGGTAAAGTTTTGAAATGATCTTATAGTTATAAATGCGAAATGGCACTCACTCACTGACTGACTCACTCACTCAGTCGCAGAACTAAAAATCTACTGGACCAAAAACGTTCAACGCCCTTTAGAGGCGCACTATGAACGGATTTGGGAAAATTTCCAAAGATACGCCCAAAATTAGCGTTTTTCCAGCGTTTTTTTAGCGTTTTCTCAGCTTTATCGAGAACAAATTCAGAAAAAGTTCAAATTTAGTACAGAAGCTCAGCTAGGGTGTAATGATGTTGTGTTAGAAGGAATTTGAAATAACGCCAAATATACGCCCAAAATCTGCGTTTTTCCAGCGTTTTATGTGCTTTCTCAGCTTTATTGATAGCAAATGAACAGAAAGTGTTCAATTTTAGTACAGAAGCTAAGCTAGGGTGTAATAATGTTGTGTTAGAGGGAATTTGAAATAACGCCAAATATACGCCCAAAATCTGCGTTTTTCCAGCGGTTTTTGCGCTTTCTCAGCTTTATCGAGAACAAAAGAACAGAAAATGTTCAAATTTACTACAGAATCCCAGCTGAGGTGTAATAATGTTGTGTTAGAAGGAATTTGAAATAACGCCAAAGATACGCCCATAATTAGCGGTTTTTTGCGTTTTCTCAGTTCTAGTAATCGACAGAAAATCAAGTAATAGACAGAAAATGTTCAAATTTGGTACAGAGGTTTAGCTAGGGTCTAAAAACTTTGTGATGAGATGACTTTAATATTTCATCAAAGATATGCCCAAAATCAGCGTTTTTCCAACGTTTTTATCAGCTTTTCTGCGTTTTCTCAGTACTTTGACTTTCTGATGAAATGAAGCATGCTTAAATGAAAAATGCAGGCGAGCGAAGCGAGCCCGCATTTATCTCATTTTTGGACGATCCAGTCGGGCGTCCAGGGGGCGGAGCCCTCTGGCAAGACGGATATGGCGAGCGAAGCGAGCCTGACGTCTAGTCTATAATATATCAGTTACCCGGTATATTGAAGAAATTTGATAGGCCTGTAAGTGGAAATTATGTAGAGCCTCTTTTAATTGTTCCCAAACAGGTAACCAACATAATCAAGCGTGTCCTTATTTCCCAGGTCCTTCATTACCTCACCCTACCTTAATAGGTTAACACATGACAACGTGATACTGTTGACCATGTGGTCACTGACTTTTAAGGTTAATATTAGTTCTAATATGCTATCAGGTATAAAATAGATTGATGCTCTCAGGTTTCTTGGTAGGGTACATCTTCATAATATGATGCAGAACCGCAGCACGTTTCTGGGATCTCGAGAAATTCCGAAGGTATCAAATTTTGAGCAACTAGAATCTTTTATACCTACCAAAGCATAAAATATATTCTTCTATTGTTTAAAGCAATATATAAGGCAATTAGGGTACATCGCCTATGGTAGATTTAACCACAATGTTTACGATCTCACACAAGGCCGGTTATTTATGGAGATTAGGCTTCGTCATCTATGTTGAAAATACCATCTTACGGGTATGTAAGATGTGCCTCCTTCCAGTGATTGAGGGACCAGGAGGCACAACTATTACGGCCTCCAGATATAACCACAAGTTTTACAATCCCGCACAAGGTGGGCTTATCCTACTGAGCTCATATGTGCTTGCTTGTCTTGCTAACTCTGCCGTCTTGATCGGAAAAAGATATAACCACAAGAATAGAAAAAAGTAATAATTTTCTGTGTTCTTTCCTCAGTGGCACAAGTGTCCAAGTGAAAGGAACCTCCCAACATAAGCATTACGGGGTGAAATATATTCATTCAACAAATTTGTGTAATCATAGTATCAAATATAGCTTCCAATTGTATTACATACTTTATTAATCCAATATATTTAATATAGGTAGAGCATTTAACTATTTGAAGCGAATATTTGAACATATCAGCCATTCAAGCGTTTATTACTCGAGGAAGCGGAAATTTCAACCTTTGGAAAGGCTCGAATTTTTGCCATACTGATCTTCTTGTCCTTTCACAATTGAAACAAACTGAGGTATCAATCAAAGGACCAACTGTCTCAAGCTAAAAATTTTCAATTAAGTAGATAATTTCAAGGACTTAGGAGTTGTTTTCGATCACAAGCTCAATTTCTCTCTGCATGTTGAAAGGTGCGTACAGATTTACGCGCCGCAAACATGAGCAATTCACTTTGATTGCTGTTGCCAAGCTTTTTATATCTATATCTTTTACCGTTTATGTGAAAATACAGAGTACAGATGCGTACAGATATATAGTCAGCTGATTAAAAGTGAATTGCTCACTTATATATTATTACGTTTATCTGTACGCACCTGAAAAGGTTGTGAATAAGGCATTTCAGCAGCTTGGTTTCATCATCAGAACATGCTCACATTTCAACAATATACGGACTCTGTGCTATCTCTTCAAGACACTTATTCGAAGCGTTCTGGAGTATGGTTGTGTGGTTTGGAACCCATACCAGAATTCACTGATACATCCTTTGGAGTGTGTTCAGAACAGATTCGTTAGATATTTATATTTAAAAAGTTCAACAATGCATGCCCCTTCGACTTTCCCACATCACAACTCAATGATATTCGGTGTGGAATCATTAAAATAGAGAAGTGATTTTAGTATACTTTTGTTCGTTTGAACGGCAAAATCAGCTCAATGTTTTTGCTTTCCCAGTTAAATGTGTAAATTTCTTCAGTGCCTGCCGTTCCAGTTTTAGATTAACCTTATTGCAACACTTTAAATCATCAGAACTCTCCCATGTATAGGATTTATAATATTCATTTTCAGTTGCTTCTCGGATCATCTTGACCTTGTCATTCGGTTACAGTCGCTGCCGTAGGGATTGTAGGCGACTTCTGCGAGTATGTGACTGTCGAGTGTTTTAATATGTCTCTTGTCTGTTGAGTTGATGTATGTTTTTTGAATCCACTTTTGCACTAGTCCTCGAGGGCATGTTTAGTAATGATTCTGTTTTTTTTTTATTTGTTCATTTCTTTTTTTTCTATTATTTTTTCTCTTCTTTAATTGTAATTTTTCAATATTCTTTTTTTCTGTACTCTTACTATGTATAATGAGCTATTGTAATTGTGTTGTTATGGAAGCAATTTTTGGGAGAAATCCTGTATACTTCCATGTTTTTTTTTCTTCATAAATAAAAAAATAATAAGAAGAAATCTCTATTCTTTCATGGATGACTTTCATACGTTTTTGATTCACTAAAGAATCTCTAATGAAAAGGAAAATTCAAGCTACACTCTACGTTTTCATTCACCTCAATTCAAAAAGAAAAATGCCCAAATCACGCTAATGACTCTGCAATGAGAATCAATCAGTCAGTTAGACAATCAATCAATTCCTGAGTCAGTTTTTCTTGAGGATCGTATTTGAAGCCAGATGTGCTTTCAACAATTGATTTCGATTATTTATAATACTGTAACATTCAGAAATAGTTAAAAATGTTAATACTATGACAATATTGGATTGAAACGACTTGATATTGTAAAACCAATTATTTATTAAAACAATTTCGAGATTACAATTTTCGGTTATCACTATTAATCTCTTTTAAACTAAAAGAATGTGTGAGAGTAAACATTGTGCAGCAGAATGTATTAGAGGATGGATGAAGCCCTATGATTGGCCGACATTAATTGACCAATCAAGGCTGTTGTGCTGTCATGTCATTGGCCGAGACAAGATACGCCTACATTTTTCCGTATATGGACATGGAAACCGTTTAACAGCAAATTAAGAAATACCAATGTAGCCTACAAATTGTATATTCTCCCATTTTCTCTCACCTTTTCTATTTGTTTATGTTAGTCACATAATATTTCTCTATTATTTGTTTTTTATTGACGGTTCACATGTCCATATTGGGAAAACAGTAGGCATGTCTCGGCCAATGACAGAGCTCAACCTTGATTGGTCAACAACACTATAGACCAATCGAGGGGCTTCATCCACACTTTCCTATAAAATATTTTGAATCTCGATGTTTACGCTGTCAATTCAGTAGAGTTTGATAGTTATTGTGCAATAACAGGTTTTGGTGTTGACTCAAATTCCCGTTTCAAGGAAATTCAACACCTGAATCATCACAGTTTCGATGAAAATTGTGAAAATTTCAAACTTTTGAACTGTTAGAGAGAACAGTTTCAATTCCTAAACTGTTCGAGATCTTTAAAATGTTTGTACAATTTGTAAAATTTGTACTGTAGAAAAAACTGTTTGAATTTTGTTAAAAATTGTAAAATACTCTGAGTGCCTGTCAGGAATGCTTACCCTTACACCAAACTGACAATTAATTTACCGGGCTGACAAATAATTTTTGAATAGTAGCGCTCATCGAGTTTCCATCTAGCTGTTTACCCTGTTGTCAATATTTGCAGTAGCAGAAGTCTTCGGGGTGAATTGCAGCATTTAATTTGGATTTTCGTTTAATAATAATAATTAATTCATTAGCATTTGAACAAATTATTGCAATATCTCAGTAATTTCCATCTGTAGACTGACTGGCCGCTATGGCTTCGTATAAAATGAGCGCTGCTATCCAGAGATTGTCAGAATACTCTGAAATTTGAAGAGTATCACGCCTTGTACTAGCTTCACTTTCCGTGTATCCTCTAATCAAAGGGATACAACTCTTTAGTTGATACAGAGTTATATTGTCTTCAGTAAATGTACTAATCACATTTTTAATAAATTTTGTAAAATTTGAACTGTAGAAAAGTACTGTTTGAATTTCCGAATGGATTTTGTTGAAAATAGAATAATATTCTGAGATTTCAAGAGCGTCTCGCACTGCAGGTTATTGTGTTAGCTACACTTTCCGTATATCCTCTATTCTAATGAGAGGAATCAGCACATAAATCATTACAATGTTTATAAAATTGTACTGTAGAAGAGAACTGTTTTAATATCCGTATGGACTTTGTTCTAAGATAAGATAAGTGAGAGCTCAATATAAGATAAGATAGATAGATATCTTATCTTGTTCTAAGATAAGAGCAACGGGACTCTGTGCCAACTTCACTGGGCCTAATCTCCAATCAAGGAAATACAACACTCAAATCATTGAAGTTTCAATGAATTGTAAAATCTAAAATATAGAAGATATTTTTTTGAATATTCGTATGATTTTGTTGAAAATGAAAGAATATTCTGAGATCTAAAAAGTGTCTCGCACTGCAGTTTATTGTGTTAACCTACCAACGAGCTCAAAACGATGGCGTGTTTAGTTTTTCGATTTCGAAAAGTGGAGAACTAGCATTAAGTTGGCTCTCCAATTTTCGAGACGTCATATCTCGAAAACGGTGGGTGCTCAAACGAAATAAGATTTGCTCAAATCAGCTCAAAACGAGCTCAAAACGATGGCGTTGAGAGATTTCAAAAATATTTTAGTGGAGAGCCAACTTAATGTTGGTTGTTAAGCTCACTCTCCCAATCCTCTAATCAGGAAAATGCAAAACTCAAGTCATTACAGTTTCAATAAATTTATAAAATTTGAAATGTGGAAAAGAGTTATCAACTCTTGTTTGTAACTTAAATTTATGAACATGTTTGTAACGTTTCAATAAGATAGTGATATTTTTAGCAATATTCTAGTGTTTTATTATTATCCGTAAAATTCCCTTATATGGATATCACTAAGTATTTACTTTGTATGCCGTACTAGATCCTTATTTCTTCGATTCTCCATTTTTTTGCATTCTGGCCGATATATATTTATTTATTTACAAAACACTTATTAAAATGTGCTGCTTTTAAATTAATAAGACAAAATGAATCTCATAGCACCCTTTTTCTTTAAAAAACTTTAAAATAGTTGAACAACTAGTTTCGGTTTACACCATCTTCAGTTTTAAAATAAATAATAGTAACAGGTTTTTTTAGAACCTGAAGATGGTGTAAACCGAAACTGTTGTTCAACTATTTTAAAGTTTTTTTAAGAATAAGGGTGCTATAAGATTTATTTTGTTTTATTTATTTACTTATTATATAGCCTCTCTTCTTTCTTGGGGAAGACCACATTCCTCTTCTTTATTCCCACTGGACGTATTCCCACTCTGCAACACTCCTATGTTTTATAATGGATAATATACTGTATCTCACCAACAGTATCTGGAGAGTTATTAGAATTTGCGTATTGATTTTGTTCCCACTTTGCACACTCCTAGTGTTTTATAATGGATAAAATAACTGTATCTCACCAACAGTATCTGGAGAGTTACTAGAATTTGCGTATTGATTTGTTGAAAATTTGAGAATTTCGACGGAATTGAAGAGTGACACGCATCACATGTTGGCGCATGCTGCAGAGAGCTTAGCAGGGCAACACGTTTCCCCCCTTAACAGGTTCTCCCACCGGGGGCCGGCGAGGTGGGGCCAGGCCAGCGCACACTTTAAATTAGACGGCGCACTCAACGCTAAGTCATTTCAACTTTTGAAACGCAGCAGTCGTTAGCTCCAAGTCTGAAGTATTCACCCAGCCGTCACAATGCATAGCGTGTTTATCTTTATATTATTGTTAGCGACCGGGTCGGCGAGGACAAGATGAAGGGATGTTTGGAAAAGGATTCGATATCCTGCGTGCAGCTGGAGATGTTCCGCAGCGTGAGTCGTTCTTCGAACAGGACTCGATGCCTCTGTTCGCTGGATTGTCGTTGGTTAAGAGCTCCGCCCCCGACGCTGCCGCCAGGTCCCTGAGCTACGACTCTTGGCTGAAAGCAACATCCTCTCAGCGCCCAGTATCGAGAGAAGAAGGACGATGTTCTGGGGTCTTACGTCCTGGACAAGGAGCTAATTTCTTCCAGGAGAGGAGTCTGTCCTGGAACTTGGCTCCAGTTGTGCAGAATGTGGCGACCACTGCTCGATCTCTCTACCAGAGTCTGCCAGATTCCGTCAAGGAAAACGTTTCCGAACTCGTTGAGGAAGGTGAGTCGAGTGTTGTCCAATAATATCTGTCTTGAAACTATTATTATTATCTATTATGTTTACAAGAAATAACTGTCCGTGAAAGAAAACTCTGTACAATTTCTCTCTCAAATTTAGATAACATTTGAAAGCTACCGTCATATTATCTAATGTAATATTACAAATTGATTGAAAAAAAATCAACTATATTTTTTATTCATCAAGAAAAAATAATTTTCATTAATAAATATACATAATTGAGATTAAATATTTTTCTTAATCAATCATATTTCTACATTGTTAAAAAACGATCTGACAACAGTGTGAAGCTAGAAAAGTATAGCACTATCTGCTTTGTCGAATGATTGACAAGTATAGAAGCACCAATAAATTTTAATCAAATACTACCATTATAATGTGGAGCTCACTACAGATGACATATTTATCTTCGAGGCTGAGTAGTAGCCTAGAGAATACTTAAACGTCTTATAAACTCTGCCTGATAAATGAAGTATGAAGATACTTGGTGCTCATCTTATGAGCTGTTACAAAAACAGTGAATTGTGTTTATCCGGCTCTTAATTTTGTAGATTTCACAAACATTTTTCAATTAATAGTGATTTTAGTTTAATTTGTTTTAACCAGGATTTCAACCATCAAAATGTAAAATTCTAAGTTTATTTTGTTTTTGAGTGAAAATAGTTAAAATTTTATAAAAGTGAACCCTAAACCATAACCCTGTTTTGGACTTTTAAGCTGCGTTTAAACCAAAGTTATTAACAAAATGTTTATAGCTTAATCCTTATAGATTCTATCAGATTGAACATAACTTATCATACACATGATGAACATATGTGTTTGTCAAGTTCCGTTAAATCTAATAGAATCTCTAAGGAATCTCTAAATGCAGCTTAAAAGTCCAAAATAGGGTTACGGTTTAGGGTTCACTTTTATAAAATTTGAACTATTTCCACTCAAAAACAAAATAAACTCAGAATTTTACATTTCGACGGTTGAAATACTCCATAAAAAATAACAAAAAATCACCATTAATTGAAAAATGTTTGTGTACTTCTACAAAATTTAGAGCCGGAGAAACCCAATTCACTATGTTTAATCATCTTTTTCAATCAACTTTCTTTCACTTGTCCTTTTTTTCAAGCAGTGATCATCGTCTGCTCAAGAACTGAGTGAATGAAATGGAACATTGGATAACAGAATAGAGAATAGGGGGGTCTCTAATATGTATGACTTATTGCCATTGAAGAGATACAAAGTAAGAAGTGAATTAAAATGATAAACATAAATTGTAAAGAGTGGAATATGTACATCAAGATTATTAGATTGAAAAAAAGTGCGATCCTTATACAGTGTTTGTTAGTAAAGTGCGCTTAATATCTGTGGGAATAATAATGGAATAATTACTCACACCAAATCATGGAGTGTAAGTCTAAAATACTGAAAACACAAGGCAAAAAATTCGTTGAATAGTAAGAAATCTGTATTCTTCTTCTTCTTCTTCTTATTCCTCCTCATTCAAAGGTTTAGGCTCTTGCCTGTTCCGACTCACAACAGTATAATTGTATATCTATCTATTACAGTACGGAAATCTAAAATTACAATAATCATTATTTATTATTGTATAAAATACTATAATCATAATACAATTATGACTTGGAGGAAAAAACTAGGCTAAGCCTGTACTATTTCTCTCCAAAAATTTTGATAAATGTTAATGTTGTCCAAAAGATAAGGTTATATAGTCACACACTGCTTCGTCACTTGATTTTCGGTCCAGAAATGATGATTTAAAATTTTGAAGGTTGATTTTATACTTCATTAAAAACTAACGTTTATTAAATCAGTTATTCATCTTTTATATTTTATAGCCATCTTTTCTTAGGTCTTCCTATATCTCTTTTTCCTACAGGGTGGTAGTTAAGAATTTTCAAGTGAATCCTTTCTGTTGGCATCCTGTTGACATGCTTTAGAGTTCTGTTGAAATATGTTATTTATTTCATCAATTTATTCATCAGAACAATTACAAATCATAATAAAGGTATGACTGAGCGAGAGCGACAGACCTAGCCTGTTCTACTCCCTGATTTCATAAATAGTAAACTTTCCAAAAGATAGTTATATTTGCACTTTCAAGGGGAAGTCCGTTTTTATGTCCAAAATAAAGAAACTAGAAATTTTGAATTTGGAAGGATGAAGCACTGAATAATAAATAAGAAGTTATAAGTTGTATCGATGCATTTGACATTGCAATTATTCGTGCCGGTTGCACAAAAGCCGCTTAAATTTTAACCGTGATTAATTCCACGAGAACCAATGCCGACAAATGCGGAATATTTATCCAACTTAATGTGAAAATTGCATGGTTTTAACAAAGAGAAACAATAGCGTAAGTAGATATCCCTTGGTATAGGGAATTTATGTCGCAACTTTTACTGTTATCTCAAGCCGATTACTGTCGATTATTGTCAATTTTTACTTCTTTGTTGGGGTGAGAGTGTATGAACTACACAATTTGAGAGACTACCAGCGTCACACAGCTGCATGGGAAAGAACTACATGAACTATCGGCTTGGGATAACAGTAAAAGTTGCGACATAAACGCCCTATACCATGGGATATCTACTTATGCTATCGTTTCTCTATGGTTTTAATAAACCTTAGACTAACAGTAAACATTGAGCTCTAAATAAAATTATTTGAGCTATTCTTTTTCAATGTATAACTGGAATTATGAGATATTGATTCTTGATGAATACAATTTGAGCTGCTCAAATCTATTCTATTTATCTAATCTAATCTATTTGATTCAGCATTAGTCTTTTCAAAAAAGCCTTCTCTGATTGGTTCTTGTAAAGTTAATCACGGTTAAAATTCAACCGGCTTTTGTGCAACCGGCACTAATAATTCCAAGTCATAGGCCCGGTTGCACAAACATCCGGTCAAATTTTAACCGTGATTATTTAACGAGAACCAATCGGAGAAGGGTTTTTGATTAGACGGCTCTCTGATTGGTTTTCGTGGAGTAATCACGGTTAAAATTAAACAGACTGTTGTGCAACCGGCACTTAGTTTTACGATATCGATAAATATGGTAGCAATTGATGCATAATCGATTGTTTATCTATTTTTAAAATGGTACAATCTACAATCGATGTTATTATATCGATATATCAGATCAACTGTTCGATATCATCAGAAACTCACACGTAAACTGGTCATCGATCGTGATCTTGAAATCGTGATAATATGCAGTCACGTGAGTGACCACGCCCAAGGTCGATGCAAGCAAGAGACTGTTCCTAAATGAGATTCACTTGAATCTGTCAGGAAACTGTCCATGCTTCTCATTTAGCCGATGCCGACTGTTTGCATGATAATAGTATGTCGCTCCTGGATATCTATAGTAAAAGTCCACGTTATAATGGCAGTGTTTGATTAGCAATGGTATTGCTATCCTTGTCTATCATTAAACAAAGCGGATAGCGCTATCTCTTTCTCGCTTTGATCTGTTGCCAGATCGTCTCTTAACAATGTAGAATTGATAAATAATTGGTAAAATATTCCATCTTACTTATGAGAATTCATTATTGAAATATATAATTTCTTGTGTGATAAAATAAAATTGATTATTTTAAACGAGAATGAACAGTTAATATTATTGAATGAAAAAGACTAAGAAATTGTCAAAAAAACACTGATTTAATGATAATTAGAAAGACCGGTTTCGGTTATTACACCATTGTCAGTAAACTGAAATAAATCAGTGGTTTTTTGACAATTTCTTAGTCTTTTTCATTCAATATGAATAATTACCACAATATCAACTTCTCAACTACACAAAAAGTTAATATTACATCAATGAACCTGTATTAGCTACCGTCTATAGAAGGCATTAACAAGACAGAGGATCGGCAACGTTGTTCTCGTATCTTTCTCCACTGCCATTAAAACGTGGACCTCACTATATACGAACAACAGTAACCAACAAACTCCATCCTTACTCTATAATTAGAGGAAAGAATGAGTTTAAACACGTAGGGGATAGGAAATTCACGAATGACGCATCATCTCGTATAAACTACTGAACTGATTAACTTGAAATTTTTTCATATAGATTCTCAACTTACCGAGGACTGGATTTAGGCCTACTTTCAATTCGATATTTCAGTAAGTCAAGTTTTCAGTTTGTCAAGTTTTTAATTATACCCTTGTGAAGCGCGGTTCACCTGCTAGTACATTCATAAAAAAAACAGCTCAAATTGAATTCATCAAGACTAGATACAGTCATAGAGAAACAATAGCGTAAGTAGATATCCCATGGTATAGGCGTTTATGTCGCAACTTTTACTGTTAGCTCAAGCCGATTACTGTCGATTATTGTCGATTTTTATTGTTTTGATCGGGTAAGAGTGTATGAACGGCACAATATGAGAGACTACCAGCGTCATAAAGCTTCACAGGAAAGAACTCCGTGGACTATCAGCTTGAGATAACAGTAAAAGTTGTGACATAAACGCCATATACCATGGGATATCTACTTATGCTATTGTTTCTCTATAATACAGTCCACTGTATAGGAATATAGATCCACATTAAATATATATCATAATTACAGTTATACATTTAAAAAGAACAGCTCAGATAACTTTTATTCAGAACTCAATGTTTTCTGTTAGTCTCCCGTTTATTAAAATCATGCAATTTCCACATTAACTTGGATTAACTTAATGCTATAGTTAATGTCCCACATTACTTATGCTATGTTTCTCTATGATACAGTCCACTGTATAGGAATATAGATCCACATAAATATAACTATATCATAATT
>NW_024091737.1:0-18637 GCF_014356525.2 Nilaparvata lugens
ATGTTTTCACTTCACAGAATACTATCAATGATAACGTAACCATTGAAAAAATGCTAAAATTGATAACAAAACATTTATGAAAGTCCAGAACTATTCAGAGTCCAGCAAAGATGTTGGATTCCGTGTATGTTGTTTGGATGTCGATTTCACATGCATATATTTACATAAATGTCATACTATTAAAACCACTGGATTTTTGACCTGACAAACCGTACCTCACTTCTTACATCATAATTTAGTTTTTGTTATTGAGGATAGATTTTTGTGTTTCTATTAGTGCTAAACCGGATTTCAAATCGTAAAACTTTGTTTTCTCTATTTTTTCTGGTTTTAATACTTCTGCTAACTTTAAATAACTTTTTCCTACAGTTACGTTGAAAAGTGGCCATTGCTGCACTGATTACAGAACGCAAAGAATCACTTTTCCGCTCTAGTGCGGGAAAAATTTGTCTGCACTCCAGATTTGCAACATGGCAACACAAAATACTTAGTAGGTTATATGGAGCAACAGTGCAGCAAAATCAAAATGAGTTGGTAACAGTGACTGCTGTGGCTGCTATAGTGAGCAGAGGTGCAACGAAGCACAACGCGCTAATTATTATTCATTATATATTATAACCAAGGACAACGAGGACTTTAGGATTTTAGGATAAAGGTTTTTATCAATAATAAAATTACACAGAAAAACATTTGATGCATTTCAGGCAATTTTACCCATAATTACCCACTTTTCATATTCAATGGTAACTGTAGGAAAAATTTAATGTGAAATACGTGCGCAAAGTTCGTTTGCTGCACTCAAGAAACCATTCCGCCCTCGCCTACGGCTCGGGCGTAAACGTTTCTTTCGTGCAGCAAACTGTCACTTTGCGCACTAGTTGCACAAATAACTATTTCTGTTCAATGATGCTCCTATAATGCGGACGTGACCTTGTTATCAAGGTCATTTGCATGCAGTGTTTTATTTCGTATAATGTATTTTCCATTTGTATGATTATGTATATATATTTCAATTATTATTGTATTACTAATTGGAAATACTTTCTAGTTATTTTGTATTTTGGCGAAATAAAGTTTCTTTTTTTAGACTTAGATTAATGGTGAGATTACTCACAGTTTTCAGCACTTGCTGGGAGAAGTTGTGATTGATGAAGGTGGCCTCGAGAGCAAGGTTGCGAGGAGAGTTCAAGCTGTTGGAATCATCCTGAGGCGGCTCAACCGAAGTTTCGTTCACAGTAAGCAGATCTGAAAGAGGAAAGAACAAGATGAACAATTAATGCACTATATTCAAACTAATATTGAATTATAACTTTACCTACAATTGAATAATTGAATAGAATCCGATAGCTGAAGGGAGAGGCCACACGAGCGTTTTTTTCAGGCGGTTTTCAGTCGTGTCAGCAGAGCAGGTAGCTCTTAGATTGGCTGATTGGGTTGACGTTCAGGAATCAGCTGATAATCAGTGAATTGGAGAGCTTCCTGCCCTGCCGCCTCGTCTAAAAACGCCTGAAAAACGCTTTGGGTGGCTTAACCCTAAGCACTTATCAATAATAATCTTTCATTTTTTATCTTCTTGTATTTCAAATTGTATAATGTGTTGAAAATATTGTATTGTGTGAAGGAGGCAAAATGGATTTCATCCTGTTGTCTCCATTAATAAAAAATATTATTATAATTATGTTGATAGTTACTTTATTTGAATACAATAGTTAATTTTGATCAATAAGTTACTTCATGTCTCATCTGAAAATGCAACTCACCAAATTCAGTGTTGTCTCGCTTGTCGAAGAAGAGCTTATCGCCAATCTTTTCAATGACGATATCCCACGAGTAGCTGGATCTGGTGCAGCACATGAGCGTTGCCAGAATGGCGTCAGTAGCGTACACGTTTCCAACACTTTTCGATAGCTGCGAACAAGTAGCGTGCCGTTACAAACTAAATATTTTTCAACTTCTTTTTATTGAAAATTGTATTCTGTTGATTGATTATTGTATTGTGTGAAGAGGGCAATATGGTTTCTACCTGATGTCTCCAATAATGAAATTATTATATAACATTAATTTTTCATCATCTTTTAATTGAAAATTGTATCATGTTAGAAATTATTGTATTGTGTGAAAGATGCAAAATGGGTTTTTTACAACCTTTTGTCTCAATTTATAAAATTATTGACATAGTTTCCGCTTCTTCGATTCCAAAATGAATGTCATTGAGTACGGTTTTTCCTAATAAATGATATTTCATAAATCGATAATGCGAATCCCTTCAAATTGATGATAGAAGACTTCAAGTTTGAGGTTTCTTATTCGTTTTCTATCTCATGTCTATTGAAGTGTTGGATTGCACATTCTCAGTCAAATAATGAGTTACATATTTTACTATCACTTCTATCATTACTATTCACTTGGCGCATAATAATGTATATGCGCATAATTCATATTGATACTGAAATTTAAACAAAGAGTTTTATCCTTTTTTAGAAAGGAAGTTTAGACCCACCTTACGGATAACCGGGTCATCAGTAGTAGTGACAGTATGGAAGATTCTGTCAATACGTTGCAGTGGCTTCTCGCTCTTCACGTTGATTCTGTCGTACGACTTGTCGTAGTACTCCAGTGATCCACATTTCGTTCTGAAAACATCAATTAATCATTATTATAATAAACTACATGCGTCACAGAAGACAGATTTTCTTCTGTATAAGGTGCAAAATTCAAAGCATAAAGCGCTTTCAAAAACTACTTAAAAAGGGTTGGTTTAGAAGATAAAACATTCAACACCTGTTGCATAGCATTTTGTACTATAGATTTTATCAATTTTATATCAAATAGTACAATGTAGGATTAGCGGATGTTGATTTTGCCTAAAATGGCGGCAGACGACTCGTGACTACAGTGTCTCTACAGCCACCCACATATTAGTATTAGAGAACATGACTAGTAAAGAGAAAATATCATTCCTATAAGTTCTAATGGGACTATACCCACTCAGTCCGGTCACGAGAGTATGAACAGTCCCATTAGATCTCATAAGAATTATATTTTCACATTTTACTGTACCGACAAGTACACTGATACTGTTACGTGAGAGTCCAGCTTAAATGTGTAATGACATTGAATGCGTATTTGTGCAAGTGCAAGTCACATCATGCATGAGTCGAAAAACAAAATCTTGGCCGAAATGGCCAAGCTCCAGCCGACATAAATGAAACACATGGTAAGCTCGCGCTCTGATCTCGATCACCATACTTGGCAAATACTTGTTCAAGGCTAGGCAACAGGATAGAAACACTTTATTCATTCATTCATTTACAATAAGTACATTATCAAAATGATAGGGAGAGGAAAAATAAGGCAACCTTGTGCTATTCCTCTCCCAAATTTAGATAACACAAAGGCCTAGTCCGAAATAGGTTAAATCTTGTAGTTCTTCAATATACAAAATTTTCAGTCCTCATAAAGTATTTTCACAAAGTAGATTTTCCAATTTGGATGGAATAGAATAGAATAGAATACATTTTATTGATCAACAAATATTTAACATATAGGCTACATGGATCTCGTCACGTCGGTCAGGTACAAAGAGAAGTGATAGACATATACATAGATGAAGTAACTCAGATAGGCTACGGTACAATATAAAACAGTGACAGATAACATAAAACAGCATAAGATAGCATGGAAAAACTTTGCCATATCAAGACTACTTTACAATTAATTAATTCATTATGTGGTAACAAATTCACTGCTAAGGTATTCCTCTAATGTATAGAACACCCTAGTTTTTAGTAGCTCCTTCACTTTTTTCTTGAACATATCTTTTGGAAGGTTTCTGATTACTGAGGGCAGTTTAATGAACAGTACGAACTGTTGATATTTATGGCTCTTGTAGGATTTCTGCAGTCTTATGGTGGGCTTTACCAAATCGAACATGAGATTCAGATTGTTTAATAAAGTATTTTTCATTTTCTTTTATGAAAACCACATTGCTGTAAATGTACATGTTAGCCAGGGTCATGATGCCCAAACGTTTAAAAGTTTCTCTGCACGATTCGTTGAATTTCAATCCCCCTATGCATCGCAGAGCCTTCTTCTGCCATAAAAACACTTCATTTGTAGTGGCGCTGTTCCCCCATAATCGAAGGCCATAATTCAAATGTGAATGAAACAGACCATAATATATCATTAGCAGAATGTCAGTGGTAGCTAAAGGTTTCAGTTTTCTTAGAAGAAATGTGACTCTAGCCAGTTTTTTACAAAGAAATTCAACGTGCTCATCCCAACACAGTTTACTGTCCAGCACTATACCAAGTAATTTAACTGGTTGTGTGTAATTTTGTAATTCAGTATTCAGACTGCTCTTTGATGAAAACAATATTTTCTCCGTTTTAGACTAATTAAGAGATAGATTGATGCTTCAAAACTAAACATAGAAGGAATATTTCACATTATTATAACTAAAATAGGAAATATTCACATATTTAGTTTTGTTCAATTTACTTTTTACTGGTTATATTGTTCTCCAAGTTTTTCGATTTGTATACTATCAAGTTATTAAAATAAATGAGGTTTCACAGGAATATTTTTTTCCTATTGTTACTTTTCGAGATATGAGCGACCATTTCAAATTCGGTAAGAGATGAATTCATTAAATTTTGATAATAATTGTCGCCCAGCGCTTAAGTCTGTACGCAGCCTTATAAGTGGTTATGACAATCTCACTTTTATGAAAACTAGTTTTCAACGACTCACATGTCCTCGCCTTCCTTGACATTGGGCAGGGATAGCTTGGCGAGACGCGGGAAGTCCATCTCCTCGATGACAACCCAGTCAGGGCAGACGGTGACCGAGGCGTCGCGGTTCTTAATGGGCGCCTGGTTCTTCTGATTGCGCATGCCCGTCTGCTTGTTCCATTTGCGCATGCCTGTCTGGCCTCCCTTGCGGTCACGGTCGCGCATCTTCAGACCCTTGCCAAGAACCTACAAGAAAAAATCAATAAACAAATGCTTTATTTGCATTTGTAAACAGAAGCGTGTTTTCTTAATAAAAAGCAGACTCCTCTCCACACACAGACTTAGTAGACTAACTAAATCTGTTAATGGGGTATAATGTAAAGGGTATGAATGGTATTGGTTTTGACTAGATAGTAGTGATTAGCAAGTTGGTTCTTATTATGCATTTGTCAGGTAATTCTGGTTTTATTTCGCTCTCATTTTGTATTGAATGGGTGTTCGTACCCATTTCACTCCACACAGGCTAGGCCTCGGGGCGTATATTCTTTTATTCATTCTTATAAAAGAATCTTATCATTTTGTTACATCATTATTACTGTACATTTCTATGTTTAGTTGATAAGAAACAGATTTTCCTGTAACTGTACTAGTTTTTGGATGAATAAAATCTTTTTCATTTCATTTCGTATTCTCAGATTTCATTTCATCATCTCTCATTCATTCATTGAATCATCACAAATGGAAGTATTTGTGCGGCATTGTCATTCATCTCTTCATTATCACCTGGACTTAAAATACTCGTAAAGAGTTTTCAATTTTTCATTTTATTCACGTATCACAATTTTAACAAAACAATACAATTATAAAATGAATATTAGAACCTACATAGACTATTACGTCCGCGTGTGGGAGCAGTTCTCAAGATTAGCTGTGTTACATAAAAAAAATATTGGGCTTATAAGTATAAGATAGGCCTACATACGGTAAATGAAATAAAAATAGATTATATTTAATATATTTTTAGGATTAATTATATAAATAATCAATTTAAATTTGAGAAGGAAGAAAAGATAGATCCATTGGAAGAAAATTAGGCAATCGGCTTGTAATAATACCTATTTTTATAATTATTAATAATTATTTTTCATCACCCAGAACAGCCGGAATCGCTTTTTGCAAATGTATTTGGTAGAAAAACAAATTAAATTTGAGTTTCAAACATAAGTTGATTTGATTAAATTCTCTGCATCCTGCCATCCAACATGCATTAACCATTTAGAAATTCTGCGCTTCAACACTACAGTGACTCGGCCCGCCCCAGCCTCAACTATTTCTGGAGGAAGGTTGCCTGGAGAGTTGCCTTTGAAAATAAATAAATTAATTAAACCTTCGTGGATGAGATGCATGATAAATTTTTCTCTTCACAAATTAGTATCGTAAATATTATTATGTGTTATTTTGTACAATATATATTTTGATAAATTTATTTATTTTACAAAGGCAACTCTCTACGAGTATTTTAAGCCAAGGTGATAATGAGGGCATAAAAGGGGATAGAGTGTAATATTAGTGTACATGTAAATTCATTCAAAATTCTACTAATTGTGATGTTTATTAATTGTATATTTCTTTCATTTAATGAATGAATTTGAATTTGTTCCTTTGGAACGGTCCCATCCTGTGGGTATTGGCATAGAAAAAACCTTAGCATAAGTAGATATCCCATGATATAGGGCGTTCATGTCACAACATTTACTGTTATCTCAAGCCGATAGTCCACGTAGTTCTTTCCCGTGAAGCTGTGTGACACTGGTAGTCTCACATATTGTGCCGTTCATACACTTTCATCCCAACAAAACAGTAAAAATCCACAATAATCGACAGTAATTGGCTTGAGTTAACAGTAAAAGTTGCGACATAAACGCCCTATACCATGGGATATTTACTTACGCTATTGCTTCTCTATGTGGTATGGGTATATCCTGCTGGTATTGGTGAAAAGGAAGGTAATTCAGATTATTCAGGCTTGAAATTTTGGTACATATACGACCTATACCATATAGCCTACTATCTTTTCTCTATGGTATGTCTTTCTAAAGTAAGTATTTCTGAGAAGATAAGTTTGGGTCTAATGGTAATTACCTTTGTTTTATATAACAATTTATCTTTTATTTCACAACTGTGTTATATTATTATTATTTTGACGTGCTTATACAATGTAAAGCTGTTCTGGCAATAAAGTATGTTGAATGTACCTGGAATTGGGACTGTCCGCCTCGGGAGCCGCCTCTACCGCGCATGTTGCGCTGGTTCTGCCTGAAGCGACCTCTCTGGTAGGGTGGCTTCTGCACTCGGGTCGTGTCCACCAGGTGGAACGTGCTCTCGTCTTCCTCGTGGTAGTAGGCATACTGACTGCCACTGCCAAACTGAGACTGGTACTTATCTTGAAAATACAACCACAGATTAATGGGGTTTCTACAGATTAACCTGTGAAGCAATCAATCCAGCCCTGCTGGTCAAAGGTGATGACATCAAGTATCAAGTATGCAGAAATAATATTTATTGAAAGAAAAGAAAATTACTCTATAATCATTATTATTTTATGCTTTGATAGAGGGCCAGATGCACAGTCCAAGATTAATTAAAAAACGCCTCCACACATTATTTTCCTGTATTATTAGGCCGGTTACAGAGCTCGACCGACCGTCAGTGAGAACGTCAGTCGCGCTTGTCTTTTCCATAGATATGCCATGTAATCCGTACAGAGCAGGACTGATGGCACGCATGCGCACGGTCAGGACCATGCGTTTTACACTGCGTACGAAGACCATCGGTCGAGCTCGTGCGCATCCATCGGTCGACTGACGCGCTATTGAAACAAATAGAAGTTTTCAGAGATGTACTGATCAGTAGCCCGATCGCAACGTAACCAATGTGCTGACACCTCTGCCCGACAATTAGCCGACAAATAGCATAATGAATAAATTCAATTAATAGAGTCATATTCGAATTCAGAGTTTTTCTATACATTTCTTCAATCATTTCTAAATTCTTTATAGGAAAAATAATATATTAATATTATCTACATTTATTTGATCCGTAGCTTAAAGTGACTGCAAGTATTCCCAATGGTGATACAAGCTCGAAATAACTCATCATAATTTCTGATGGACATTCTGAGGTAGTTAAAAAAATGTATCGTCATCCCCAAGCAATGATGTATATAATGGTACTAAATTCCCTTTGAAATGCTCTTTGGGCGACCATCGGGTGAACTTGATATCTACGTCTTTTAATCTTTCGTTTACGAAGATAATAAACAATCTGTAAAGGCGTCCATTTTGTGAGTCAAAAAACTGATGTATGAATGCGTATGGTCAGGATGGTGCATACGCACTGACAGTCCAATAAGATAAAAAACTGTCTGAAGTTTCAAGTTTTGTTTGAATTATCGGTGATACTTATGAATGATCATTAGTACTACAGAATTAGTTTGGATACTCACTAATATATTTTTTGTCCTGGAAAGCAGCACCGGTCCAATCTGAAATCTAATCAGAGAAAAATTAGTCATTTCTTGGTTTAAAATAATGAATTTTGAGTTTGACTTTTGTGTCAAGTGATTTAGGAGATCTTAGTTCTTATATTTATTTGAAAATAAAATGGAAGAAGCACTCTGCCAACATCACAAAATATATTGTCCTATGATTCATGAAGCTACTAGCAATATAAAATTTAATATATAAAAGTTTTTATTCAAAGTTACCAACGTTCCAAAAATGGGACATGCTTCATTATTGACTAATAAACACAAAGATGCCAACATCCCCAGAATGGGATAAGCAGAAAAATCACCTTGGAACTCATATTAAAAAAATGTATGATATGGATATTTTATGTTAAAAGACTGATGTTTTTTCGTTTGATTACACGAGAAAATAGTGAAAAATATTTCTAATGAATAACCATGTATAATAAAATGCTTAAGAAAATGGTTATATAACTTACGGTACCAAATAGTTTTTTTCATCTTCTGTAAGATTATATTTTTCAATTTGAAGATTTACTCCCTCCAAGAATTTTTCTTCACATCCCGGTCTGCATATAATTTTAAAGACATGTCCGATATAGCTGGTCTGGTATACTTAAAGAATGAACCTTTCTGTATCCATATCAAATTGTTCACTATTCATTACAACGACTTCAACAGACAACTATACAGAACTTGATTTGAATCAAAACTGAACTTGAGATGATTTTTTGGTGCCTGGTAGCTGGTGGCTCTAGTGTGCAATGACTACTCATTTAATACTCAATGGTATGACGTGGTGGCAGGACAGTCTGGTAGATAACAAAATCGGCGGCTCGAGCCACCACATTCCTGGAAGCTCGGCTAGTGGCTCTAGTGTGCAGTGACAGATAAGAGACAATGCTATGAGTTTGAAGGTGATTTTTCTGCTTGTCCCATTTTGGGGATGTTGGCATCTTTGTGTTTATTAGTCAATAATAAAGCATGTCACATTTTTGGAACATTGGTAATTTTGAATAAAAACTTTCAAATATTAAATATTTTTTATTGGTATTAGCTTCATGAATCATAGGGCAATATATTTTGTGATGTTGGCAGAGTGCTTCTTCCTCGTCCATTCTTCAACTGATCATGAATTAACTAGTGAACTGGAGTGATGAGTCAAGTGGTGGCTGTAGTGTGCAATTCTATCAAATTTTGATGGTGGCGCTTCCATGGTGTCCCACAGTGCAAAGGGCCTTGAAAGAAGAAACTTTTCCTACAAGACTGGACATGTTTTAGATCCCCGACCCTCCCATAAATGGTGTACTATTCCCTGTGAATCATACAAGTTAAAAGTTATATCATACTGTGTAGATAGCATGACCAACTCAGCCAAGCTTAACAGGCTGGATCAGCGACTGGGCTAAGTGTGGACTATGCAATAAATATGTTATCACAAGATTTATTTAGTTTATTATTAGCCAAAGTCTCAAAGCACAGAAGAAAAAAATGACAAGCAGAAGGCATAAATTTGACAGCCGGTGAGCCAGATGTACAAATCATGAAAAGAAACACAATGCTCGTTTTAAAAATCTCAAGTTATCTTATACCTTACAGTAATAGTACGGTAGCATACACCCTACTTCAATTTACACCGCTAACCAATTGAAGTTTGGATTACTAACTGTAGTAACAATTTGACAAGAGACATTTATTTATTCTAGTGATAAATTTAATAAAATCTATATAATATTTACTTTTCCAAGTCGATCGCCTTTGCAAAATGGTTGATAAGGCATGTCCTTAAATTGATCAGGCATCTCACATGGACCCCATCCTGTTGTATTCAAGTGGAAAGTTGGAATTACGAATTCTAGATTATCATTATCCAGCTCTTTGGAATCGGATATAACTTCTTCTGAAGCCATTCTAGGAATATAAATAAAATGCCGAAAACACACAAAACCGTCACGTCACAATGCTGCAATATTGGCGGAAGTTCAATCCGACCTAACCTAAAATCAGAGAGAAGCAAAGAGGTTCTACGTTTACTAGTTTTACATCCAAAGCACCTAAAACAATAATTTGAATATTTTTTTAAAAATATTTCAAGAAAGGAACGTAACTGATGCGCATTTAAATATCTGTTTATTATTTTCAGTAAACAAACGAACCTTGAATATTCCTTTAATAAAATAATAGGGAATTTCTATATACTTCCATCTGGGACGACGACATCATGGAACGATGAGTCCTGAACATATTTTGTCCCAGTTTGTCGCTACACACACAAGTTTGGTACCGGTATCTCAGTACCGGTACTATAGTGAGTTGCACCTTTTAATGTCAGTATTTGCTATCTTCAGCATTGCTAATGGCAATGGTCTTCCTATCCTTGTCTATCATTCAACAAAGTGGATAACGCTACCTCTTTCTCACTTTGCTCTGTTGCCAGATCGTTTATTTACAATGTAAAATTAATCATTAATTAACAATAAATAATTGAATAAAACTGGTTGCGAAGCGAATTAGTTTGATTCGAAACTGGAACTAAAATCATGGCGACTTCAGCTTATTATGAAAGTGGACACTCGCCCGATCTAGCGGATGACTTATTAATAATAATTAGCGCATTGTTTCCAGCCATAAGCGGCTGGAAAGAGACAACTTTCTGGCCTAGACCGGAAAAGAAACCCTTTTCTGACGTCGTCTGCAAACAAGGTCTTTCAGATCTACGTAGGGACTGGAAAACAGCTGCTTTCTGTGCAGTGTGGCGAAAAAATAAAAATAGTTGGAAAAGCACTACATTGACTGGAGGGTTACCTTTCAAATGGAAAACTATATGAATGTAGAACTAGATCACCACAAAAACATTATTGTTTAGTATAAATCAACAATTCAAACAGTAAACAGAGGTGTACTCAAAGGATCCATACTTGGATCACTGTTGTTCCTGATGTACTTCAATGACTTTCCAAATGAAATAGACAGCAGGAACAACTTCATACTTTTTGCTGATGACACTACTACTGGTGCCACATAATGATCTAGACTCAGCAAACACACTTTTCAACAACACACTGGGAGAAGTCATTCATG
Source organism: Nilaparvata lugens (assembly GCF_014356525.2). Classification (NCBI taxonomy): domain Eukaryota; kingdom Metazoa; phylum Arthropoda; class Insecta; order Hemiptera; family Delphacidae; genus Nilaparvata; species Nilaparvata lugens. The sequence goes on from NW_024091737.1 coordinate 11,344, forward strand.
CCTGTAATAGATAACATCTATGTATCAATAAACAGAAAACAAAAACTTGACTTCCCAAACAAACAAGAATGGTCCAGAACAACATATCAATCGTCAAATTTTCACAGAGGCATCTGCTTCCCAAGACTCTTAGACATCATAATCGACAGGAACCTGACATGGTAGCTTCACATTGAACAACTCAGCAAGAAATTATCATCTGCGGTGTACATGGTTAGAAGACTGACTCACATATCAGGAGAAAAGTCAGCTCTCACTGCATACCAAGCTCTGTTAGCTTTCCACTTGAGATATATAGCATCGAGGCCTGGGGATCAGCCTCGCAAGTACACCTCAACAGGATACTGGTGATACTGCTTACAGTGACCTTGCTTTACATCCTGAAGACAACCACTATGGCAAAGATGCAGAGAACATACAGTCGACACTGTATGTGTGTGAAAGAGCATGCCCTGCACTCAGAAGAGAAAAGCATCAACATAATACAACAAAAAATAAGGACATGGAATAGTTGTGACACTACTCTAGAGTTATCTGCAGTCATGATTACATATTGCTCTACTATTGTTTTATCTGTCTACAGGCCACCAAATGGTGATCTTCAAAATTTCTTTGACTTGTTAGAGGATTGTCTTGTGTACCTTAATACCCTGCAGTGTCAACATATCATTATGGGTGGTGATTTCAATATACACTTGGAGGTACAGAGCCCAGCAGTAAACCAGTTTACCACTCTTTTAAAGAGTATTAATTTCTCAGTCTGTCGTCTGTGTAGAATATGAAACCAGATTTTTCGCTGTCTCACTTTGTTTTTATACATCTAGAAATGTTCATCTAGAAGGCATTGTTTCTGGTTTGGACTTTGACCAAAAGATTTTGATTTGGATGGCCAGTCGTTTATCAAGGTTTGACGAAATGCAAATCGTGCTAGTTTTCTTTGCATTTTTCCTTCATTTCTTGAACAAATTCTAATTAGCTCAACTATAACAATTATTTTATTCTTTATTCGAGAAAGTTAGTGTTAAAAAGCACTCGGGACATTGATTATTGGCAATTTTATTGGGAAAGACATAGTATATCTAATTTTGTTGAAATGGCGGTCTCGGCGGCGGCTGCTCTTCTGGATGAATTGATGGGAAGAAATAGAAATGTAGCGCCTACAGAAAAAGCCAAACCAATTAATTGGGAAGATCCTGAAGTAAGTAGAATTTCTGATTATTAATAATTCAATTAATGTAAAGAATGTCTGTCACTTTCACATGATTTTTAAATTGAGAATAACTGTCTTGCATTAACAATATTTCTGATTATATTATTTCTATCAATAAATGTATGTAAAGATGGTACGGTAGCTGAATAAATAATTTTGATTACTGCTATTTAGGTTTTTATTCCAGATTGATTCAAATTTTAGTTTATCAAATCTTCACAGTAACTTGATATAATTTCCAGGTTCCCTTTAAAGTGTTTATTATTGATCAAACATGTTTCGATAGCAACGGTCTATTACCTAGTAACAATCAATAATCCAACTATTCTCAATTTTTTAAATATATGAACTGCAAATTCCAATGTCGAACTTGAGAATCTCAACCACGCACAGTAGCCTAAGTTGTAAATTTTTTTTTATTTTCAAGTTTTCTTGCCATTTTATTAATATTCAGTCAATCCTGGATCGTTTGCGTCATGAATGCAGTAAGTATACACTAAATAATCAAACTTGATTGGCAAAAGTCCGCGGCGTTGTGGATAGGTAGGCTAATTAAGTGGTCGTTCAGAGAGTCACACGCTCTGTAATAACCCTTTCAACAGTTATGTTTACAAAAGGCAAGAACAATATAAACTGCCATAAGACAGGAAATAACAAAAGTTGCAAGTCAAAACAAATATAGCATGCAATGAGAAATATTAAGCAGCACGACTAAGGCAAGAAGTATCTACTCACAGTCTGATGATCACTATCATAGAACTCCCTCAGAGAATAAAAGGCGTTCTCCTAAAGGAAATCCCTCAGTCTATTCTTTAAAATCGTCTCAGGCAGACTCCTGGCTGAAACTGGCAGCTTGTCCAAAATTCTGTTTGGCTGGTAGAGAGGCTGTTTTGGGTCCTCCACAATGTACAATATGGCAGGTCCAGCCTCAGCCCGCTTCTGGTGCCATGGTCATGCAAATCATCCCTGGTAGGCAAAGTATGGACTATGTGAAAGGCCTTTATAGCTGACTTGTAGATTAGAAGATTGAAAACGGTAAGAATCTTCTCACTCACCTAGGTCTACAATGTGTCTAAAATTGTGCTCCACGAAGAATCGGGATGGCCTTTTTCTGCATCAGCAGTGCACATTTTACCTTAGTAGAGTACCCATCCCACAAGATACCATATGCCATCACACTTTGAAAGAAGAGAAAATAAAACATGCAAAACTTTTGAATCTAGAAATATAAAGAAAAGTGTAATTTATAGAACATATATGTTGACAATATAGAGAATAGTGTTTTATTTCAGTTTTTTTATATCAGCACTACAGCCCAATATGAGCTTTGGCCGCCTCCACTACAGCTCTTCACACTTCTCGGTCCTCTGTTAATTGTCTCCATCCTCTATATCCCATTTTTTGGAGATCGTCTCTCACTTCATCTTCCCACCTTATTCTCGGCCTTCCTATCTTTCTTCTTGAATGTAGTCTCTCCTTGAATATTATTTTAAGCATTCTGTTTTCGTTCATTCTACAGATATGTCCAAACCATCTAAGCCTCTGTGCCTTTATAAATTTTACAATATTTCGGCCTTTTATCAATGCCTCGAGCTCTGAATTAGTTCTTCCCCTCCACTTCTCTCCTTCTTTAACTGGACCATAAACCTTTCTTAGGATTTTCCTTTCAAGAACGCCTAAATGGTATTTGTCTTCTTCTGTTAACGTCCAAGATTCACAACCGTAAGTTACAACAGGTCGAATTAGGCTCTCATATATTTTAAGTTTCGTGTTTCTACATATGAGCCTTTTCTTTATAAGTTTCATGTTACTGAAGTAAGCTCTATTTCCAGCCAATACTCTTTGTTTTATGCTGTAACCCATCTTGTTCTCGTTATTCAGTTCAACCCCCCAAGTAGCTGAAGTTCCTTACACCTTGAAAGATTTTATTTCTAATTCGGAGGTTTTGTGGAACTCTTCTTGCTTGCCTCCTTTATATTTTCATATACCTCGTTTTACTTTCATTCACTGCCAAGCCAATCTTATTTGCCTCTCTTTCTAGAAACAAATACGTTTCCTGCAGGACATCTTTCCTTCTTGCAATTATTGCTACATCGTACGCATATGCACATACCTGATACATTCTTATTTCAGTTTAGTTGACTTTATTTCATTACCTTACATACTCCATAGTGCGTTTTATTGGAACTGTGGAATAAAATCAATAGTAAGTAATCAAATTACAGCTTAATTGTTTCGAAATTCTTGTTTTCAGTTCTGCAAGTTCTTCTTGGTGAAATTCTGTCCTCATGACCTCTTCGTGAATACAAGAGCCGATTTAGGAGCTTGCTCGAAAGTACACGATGACGAAGCCAAGGCGTTGTTTGACAAGTCGACCAGCTACAAGAAGGCACATTACGAGGACGAATTCATTCACTTTGCGCAGGGTATGCTCAGCGAGGTGGAGAGGAAGATAGCAAAGGGAAAGCAACGATTAGCATTAATAGGCAAAAATGATCCAGTGAGTATCATTGTCTTGTTGATTAATTTGTGATTATCTGCTTTACTGTAGTAGCCAAATAATTCAACGCATAATCCTCGTATTTTTCCTCGCACACAGGCTTTGCCCATGTGAGGAACCTTCAAGTTTTGTATTATTTTTGTGTATTGTTATTACTTTCTAAGAAGAAGAATAAAGATAATTTCAATTTCAATCAACTAGCTACATGATTCTATTGAAACAGCGATAGAATAACTTACTATTATGCATTTTCTTACAAGAGAACTATCGTTTTTGTAAACTTACTCTTCAGAGAACATTGTTTTTTTTTTTTGTTATTGCGGATGATGCAGACATGAGCTTTTTGCTTGTGCGTGGGCAATGGAAAGTGCGTTGGTGAATTAATGACATGCTCAAACGTCCATGCAATCGACGGGACTCGAACCCACGAACCATGCGGTGCTATCAGACCGAAGCTTGTAAAGCTCCTTACCACTAGACCAACCCGACCGGCATAAAATACTATTCTATTTTTTAAGTTTGGTAGAGTCACTGAAACAGATTTAGGCCTAATTCAATTGGCAGTGAAATTTTAATGCCTGCCATTCATCTGGAGTTTATAAGATTTCAAAACTACAATCAAGTTTAGATTTTTATAGATTAGAACTGTAGGCTTCACTGGAAGACTTGAGCATTTTAGGATTAGAAATAAGAGAACAAAATTAATGGTTAGTCCTAGTGACTAGTTTTAATAGAAATAAAAATATAAGAATTAAAAAAAGTTTAGATTTTAATAATCAATTTGATCTAACCTATTGATTATTTCGATTTGATAAATTTTTCTTGAGATTAATTCGATTTCAAAAACTAGTTGTTTCTTGTGTTTTGTAATAATTTTTTACAATTCTAAAAATTGAAGAGCCAGGCTTATCGTATTTTGGCTCGGTTGCACAAGATCCTGTTGAATTTTCATCTTGATGAATCTCTCTGAGTGGTTTTCGTGGCAGTTGAAATCTAACAGGCTTTTGTGCAACTGAGACACAATTATTTATTTTTACGTGAATTCATTCCAATATACAATCATCAGTAAGTCCCGAATGTTGTATGAACACGTTTCATAGATCCTTTTCAATTTACAGCAAAGCTCATTAACTCCAGCACAAACTCAAAGGAACGTCGAACAAATAGCGTTGCTCTCAGATAAAATCAATAATTTAGTGAGTGAGGCAGAACAAATGGGAATCCAGGGCAATGTGGAGCAGGCTCAAGGACTGATGAAGCTCTGTGATCAGTTGAAAGAGGAGAGAGAAACACTTCGCAAACAGAATGATAACAGTCATTGGTCTCAGGTTAGTATTCAATTTAAAACTTGACTTTCTTACTTTTCATTCATCAGTATTCAATTCAAAACTTGACTTTCCTGCTTTTCATTCATTGGTCTCAGGTTGGTATTGAATTCAAAACTTGACTTTCTTGCTTTCCATTCATGCCAGTTCATTGCCTAGATTTGCCTTCTTGTGCTGTATTCTATTGTAAAGTTTTAGTTTAATGCCGCATCCACACTATCGCCCAATTCTTACAAACGAGCGCGAGAGTGTGGATGGCTGATTTGTCAGCGCTCGCCTTTACAGGCCTTCGCTTGCCATCATTTTCGCTTGCATTTTATTTTTCATATAAAGTGATAGATATTTTTGTAAATTCTCAACATAAATCGATTGTAAATATTTATGTGTTGAACCTTTTATATTTATGTTTATTGAATCATACTTTGAAACATATTTAAGAGTTTTTTTATATGGTACCTTGTCAAGCAGCCTCTTTAAGGTTTGTTTAAGGTAGCTTATTTGGTTCAATAAACTTTTTTCTATTCCATTTCTATTGAAATTATTTTACCCAAATCATACACTCTTAAGCCGTGTCCATACTGAACAAGTGTTCGACAAACATGTTTGTTGAGGAGCTCAGGGACAAACATTTTAAAAAGTTTGGAAAATCATTGTTTGTCAAACAAAATTACTGTTTTTCCAAACATTTTCAGTGCTGACAGCTGTAAAACATAAAACCTGTTCTCCCCCTTACAAATATTTTGTTTGGTGACGCGTCCACACTGGCCACGGGCAAACATTGTTTGTCAAACATTATAAAATTTGCCCAAACTGTTTCAACAAACATGTTTGTCGAACACTTGCTCAGTATGGACACGACTTTATTCAATACTTACTAACAATGGTGAACGTGATTATTATCATAACATTCCTATATCTACAACCTATTTCATGTCATCCATTCATAATTTTTCCATTCTGAGACTTTTTTTGGTGGGATACTTTAGTGTCATCTTCGGTGTAAACATTTGAAATACCTACAACTTTCAATTTAAAAAAATCTACAATTTTCAAGTTTTATAAATTCTCACATTGAAGATGACACCAAAGTTACATGAATGTAATTTTTCAATAAATTCGTCATATTATCGGACAATTTTCTAGTGTTTTCATTTTTTCCATTGATTAAAAGTGATATATTCATGTTTTTTGCTCGACAGACTGCAGAACTTGCTGCAGCCCAAGAGAAACAAATGGAGGTTTGCGAGGTGTGTGGTGCTTTCCTCATCGTGGGAGATGCCCAATCTCGTATTGACGACCACCTCATGGGAAAGCAACATGTTGGTTATGCCAAACTACGTGCTGCTCTCGACGAAATTGTTGTAAGTTCGATTATTCACTCTACATTAGCAACATTTGTTTGAATAGGACAATTGACTGCGACCAACAATTTTAATCGTGTTTTGTGATTTCTAGATGTGATGGTGGCGTTCTTAAATTATTTATTACTTATTACAACTAGTAACTTGATCAAGCTAATAATTATCTGCGATAGTCACTCTGACCATACAGAAAGCGTAGTGACTAATGAAAAGAATAGGTCATTGTTGTCAATACCGCTATATTTGTTCAAAAAATACATTACAGTGGTATTGACAACATCAATGTATTATTCTTTCAATTATGGAGGAATATCACAACATTGTTGCCATGGAATCAAATCATAGACACTAACATTATACAGGGTGTTTACTAATATTCTAGGGCATTGTTCCTGGGTAAGAACATCTAAATATCATATTTAATTGTCCGGATGTCTTCAGTTACTCACGCAGTCATTTTGCTTTTTTCGCTTTGTCTAGTTTTTATAAATGATTGTGCAAAGTTTTCATTTCGTACGTTTAACCTTTATTTAGGATAAAATAATAAGTGAAAAAATGAAAATGGCCGCTGTGTGAGTAACTGAGACTTCCGGACAATTTAAATATGATATTTAGATATGTTTCTTACCCAGGAACAATGCCCTAGAGTATTGGTAAACACTCTGTATAATGAGAGTGTCTATGATTTGATTCTATGGCAACAATTATTGTGTTATTTCACTATAATTGAAAGAATAATACATTGCTTTTCTCTGATGGATCAGTCATTGAATATTTCTTAATTCTTGAAACTGCATCGATTTCTGATTCTTCCAGTCAAATCTCCTGTTACTTATGAAAAAGCACTTATTTTTTCTTTCACTGCACTTGCTTATTTGTGTGAAAATGGGATTGCATT
>NW_024091738.1:0-24771 GCF_014356525.2 Nilaparvata lugens
ACCTATTTCAGACTATGTGTAACCTTATCTAAATTGGGAGAGGACAGCACAGGATTTCCTTATTTTTTCTCTCCCTATCATTTCGATGATGTACTTATTGACCGAGCGAAGTGAGGTCTAAGATTCAAGTCGACGGTTTGGCATTTCTCTTAATGTTTAAATGTTTATATGTTGCGCATTTACGGCGAAACGCGGTGATAGATTTTCATGAAATTTGACAGGTATGTTCCTTTTTTAAATGCGGCGACGTATATACAATGTTTTGGAATTTTGCTTTCCAAGGATAATATAGAAGGAAAGAAGGGCCTTCATCATACGCCAATTAAGAGTAAAAATCAGACTATAGAATTATTCATCATAAATCAGCTGAGAAGTGATTACACAGATGTGTGAGAAGCCAGTCTATTGCTGTATTCCATAAGGTCTATAGTTTCATTTAGGTACTTGTGGATGAGAATACTGCGTGAGGTCTACTGTTCACAGAATACAAGTTGTATAATCAATAAAGAATATACCTAAAAACTCACTGGAACATTTTTATTCAAATTAACTGAATACTTATTACTAATCACTACTTCACATTAACTTGATTCATCTGTCAATAAATTTGACAGATAGATATAATCAGAATCTTCAAGATTGTCGTCTACACTCACTAAGTAAGAGCACTCTTGAATGCCATTCAATATGCATACATGCAACATAAGTCTCACGTCTCACTGTCGTAGTGAGGGGAATCATTCATTGTTGACTTGATATTACAGAAGTAGTTATCTGGAAATATTTCTGCACGATATTAATAGCAATTTATTCATGGTGTATTGGTTTTCTTGAGAGATAGATGTCACCATCGAAATACAAGAAATCATCATCATAGCTACACGATATTAATATAACTTTTATGGTGTTTTGTCTCATTTTATGACATGGACAATTTAAAAATTTATTCTTCATCCAAAATTGGAAAAATTGAGAGATAATCCATGACTCGTGGATGCCAACAAAACCACTTGAGAATAGAGTGCAGGCAGCCGAGATGAGATTTCTTCGCAGATCAAGTGGTGTGACAGAAGAGATCATATCAGGAATGAGGATATTAAAGTGAGTTGAATATATTTTGTCTGAATGAGAGAGTGGCGCAGTATCGGCATACATGGAAGGAGCATGTCAAAGGATGCCTGCTGGGAGGTTTCCTTTAAAAATTTTCAATTATAAGCCAGTAGGCAAGAGAGAGGTTGGCAGACCACGCAAAATATGGCAATAATATTCATTTCATATTGACCATAGAATATGAAATTCAGATATAATATTATTACATATAACAACATCGTAAAAGCAGCTGAATGTGAGTCGGACACAGGATATAGCCTGATCCTTGATTGGAAGAAGAAGAAGAAGTTTTCATGACTCAGGTCACAGACAAGCATAGCCTACTAATATGACAGTTACAAGTCATACAGTATGGAAACTCGACTAGTACCCTGGCACAAAAATCCGCCATCTTGTTGAAAAGTTCCGCATTGTAATAGTATTGATGGGAGGTTCGGATCACTTCACTGATCCGGATCAATTGATCTCGTTCACTACCGCGAGCCAATCAGAAGACCAGGATTGGAACTTCTAACATGATGGCGCAGTCACGTGACGTGTCTAGTATTGAGCCATGTAATAAGCTTGGTTGATAAGAGTTTTATTGATAGTTTCCATTCTGTATCTATTCTGGGTATATGTTCGCTCCCATGCCACTATAAGGTGAGTACAGATTCACGCGCCGCGAACATGAGCAATTCACTTTTAATCAGCTGATGCCAAGCGCGTTTATATCTATGTCTTACCGTTTCTGTAAAAATACAGATAGAATCAGCTGATTTAAAATGAATTGCTCTGTTCGCGGCGCGTATATCTGTACGCACCTTTAGACAATAATATCGGGGCACCGAGCTTCGCTCGTTATCATTTATTGACTTTTGATAAACCGAAACAATTTTATTCTTTTAAATGATTGGGGAAGTACTAACAGGAACAGCCCAGAACTGGTTCTCTCCCAAATTATGATTTATACACTATAAATAGTCCAGAAAGTAGGTATGTTCCATACACTTGAAATTCAGGTTCAATTTCAGTCCAAACATATTGAAACAGAAAAGTTATAATTTAGATTATTACCAACCAAATTTAATAACAAAATAACACTCACTAATCAATTGAAAATGTCAAATAATGATCAACTTGAAATCATGAGATACTCTAGTTATGAGGATTATCATTTCCTGTCAACAAATTAGATTATGTTGATCAAATCGATTGAATGTCTAGCTAGATAAAATTTCTCGCTGATTGATTATGATTACACAGCTGGAAATAATTCTGTCTCTCTCTCACACGGGGCACATGCATCTTCTGTTATCGAGAGACGACGAGATTATTATCATCATCTGTTTTCCAAGGATGAATTATCCTTTAATGTCGTCCAGCAAGTTTTCCAAAGAATGACACCTAGTGCAATTGAATCTTTATATCATAACATACTATGTTCAAATTTCGTAAAAATCGTTAGAGCCGTTTTCGAGATCCGTAAACATAAATAGCCAGATATAAAAATAACCAGATATATAAATACAGAATTGCTCGCTTAATATAATAGTATAGTTGTATAGGTTCTGAGATCAGGATATCATGCCACTAGTTCTTATTTCTTTTTCATGATCCATGAATACATTCTTTTAATAGTCTCATCTCATTTCACAACATAGCTGAATATGAAGCTCTTATCAGAGGGGTTACAAGCATTTTCCAATACGAATTATGCTATCCATAGACCACAGGAAAGTAGGAGTCATCACATGAACAAACATTTCCACATTATTTTGTGCAGCATTTTGAACAACAATGAGAAAGAATGGGTTTCTGTTGAACGCAAAGCAATAGGTCAGCTATAGTGAGGTCCACGTTATAATGGCAGTGAAGGAAGATAAGAGAACAGTGTTGTCAATTCTCTGCCTTCTATAGAGGATAGCTGATACCGGCATATCTGATACAATATCAACTAATCAACTGTTTCATTATTGGGATGAAATCTTTTGTTGATATTTCCGATGTAATATCAACTAATCAACTCTTCATTCTTGTTCAAAATAATATAATCATATTTTATTCGCCATAAAATTATATTTCTCAATGAATTTTCATTATTGGGATGAAATCTTTTGTTGATATTTCCGATGTAATATCAACTAATCAACTGTTCATTCTTGTTCAAAATAATAAATTATATTTTATTCGCCATAAAATTATATTTTTCAATGATTGGGATGAAATCTTTTGTTGATATATCCGATGTAATATCAACAAATCAACTGTTTATTCTTGTTCAAAATAATTCGCCATGAAATTATATTTTCCAATGAATTTTCATAATTGGGATAAAATATTTTGTTGATTTATAATATTTCTACATTGTTGGAAAGCGGTCTGGCAACGTTGCAGAGGTAGAAAAGGATAGCGCTATCTGCTTTGTCGACTGATAAACAAGGATAGCAACACCAATGTTAACGAGTACTGCCATTATAACGTGGTCCTCACTGCAGTAAAAGCCATCGTTCATACGAAAACACGGTTATTGCGGGTTGAGCACAAATTCACAGAACGTAGTCGATAAATCACAGACCACTCCGTTTTCAACAATGCTTTGACCTCAGTTTGTTTTAATTACAGTAAGGAATCTGGTCCGTGTTCGTATCGAGATGACAGAAATGTATCGTGTTCACTTTGTGTCCTATTGTTGAATTATGACTTACCGGCTAAAATTTGGAAACTCTTCCGATATTTATCATCTTCTGATTTGTAGTTCCAGATTGATGATTTGGTGTGGAAATTAAAAAATCTGGTGTGGCGCACTCACACAACTTTCCTTGCCGTTATGAAATTAATCAACTGACGCTAGTGTTCCCGTGCATATCAAATCCACTATTCTAAGATCTGAGACAGCTGGTGATAGGACAATAGCGCTGCAGACACACGAAGTCTGTTATCTCTTCATAGTGAATGATTAATAGAATCAACAGTTGCCAACAGTTTGCAATTGAATAATCTTATTTTCTCGCATTTCGAGCTTATTTTGAATTTTGGGTGAAAATGTCACAAAACATAAATTGTAGAGATTTTCATGCTGAATCTTTTTCACTTAATTTTTCTTGTTTGAATTGTATCTGAAGCCTGATAATTGGGAATCTAAAATCAAACTTTCCATAGATGGGGCGGAGCTCCTGAAATTTTTACAGATATAGGATTTGTCGCAGTTGATATAGCTTATCAATGACTATTTCAGGTATGAATTTGATCAGAATCGTTGGAGCCGTTTTCGAGTAAATCGCGAAAAACCCTGTTTTTGACAACATTTTCGCCATTTTAGCCGCCACCTTGGATTGCATTGATCGAAATTGTTCGTGTCGGATCCTTATAGTGTAAGGACCTTACGTTCAAATTTCAAGGGAGATGAGATACGTGTACACAGACGCACATACACTCAAACACACACACACACACACACACACACACACACACACACACATACACACACACCCACATACAGACCAATACCCAAAAAACACTTTTTCGGACTCAGGGGACCTTGAAACGTGTAGAAATTTAGAAATTGGGGTACCTTAATTTTTTTCGGAAAGCAATACTTCCCTTACCTATGGTAATAGGGCAAGGAAAGTAAAGGACATAGCCCGAACATACACCGTGATTCAAAAAGAATACAACAACTTTGAAAATTGATAGCTCTGCAAAGAATAATCAGAGAATAGAGCCACTATCTGTCATCGATTTGAGGAAGCTCTGAAGTTTTTTTAGTTCCTTATTTAGTCCCATGGCAGATCTGTCCGTGCCTATTTGAATGAAACTATCCGAGGCAATGGATTGGCTGCTAAGCAGCTCGAGGACAGAGCACTTCATCACTGGCCTCCAAGAAGCCCTGAGCTCACCCCCTCCGATTTTTCTGTGGGGGTACGTTGAAGATAAAGTGTATCGACCTCCTCTACCAGCTAACATTGAGGAGCTCAAACAAGAAACAACAGATTAACAGCAGCTATACAAACTGTTAGCCGATATGCTACTGAGGGTTGCAACGAGTTCGAGTATCGTATTGATATCACTCGAGTGTCTGGAGGGGGTCACATTGAACATTTGTGAACTTGTTTTCTAGTGTGGAAAACACTTATTTTAATACTCTTCATTTTGATTCAAACCCAGATTTCTATTATGTTTCCTTGATTAAATACAGATTTTCAAAGTTTTGAAATTCTTTTTGAATCACGGTGTATTTAAAATTAAATGAAAAGACTAAAAATTGTCAGGAGGAGACTGTCTAGCTGGGCCAATGGCAGGCGTTCATGCCCTTGACCAATAGCAGTACTCGCCTACTAGTATAAATTCTGCTGCTCTTGTATTTAGTTTTAGTTTATCAGAGATTGACAATGGTGTAACAACCGAAACCGGTCTTTCTAACTATCATTAAATCTTTGGTTTTTGACAATTTCATAGTATTTTTATTTAAGATTACTAAAACCACAGATTTAAGCCTATGTTTATCTATTCTATGATATCAATCTCAGGATAGTTGTTGAAGAGTGACAGAACCTCAGTGAACAAAAACTTAATGCGATCGAGATTAAATATTCATTTAATATGAATAAATATCACAATATCAACTTCTCAACTACACGAAAAGTATATTATTAGAATAATTATATTAATTTTAGTAGAAATGAAGATTTTATCATATTGGTTAAAAAATTTTTTAAAGAAAAATTGTCCATACATATATTTGGACGATTTTTGAAAAAAAGTAGGAAATGAAGGAAGTTTTGGTCAATAGCCTGTTTTTCTTTTCCGACATAGTAGGCCTATTGTTTGCTCTATCCAATAAATAAATCAATGTCAAAAATTATATTTTTATAAATGACTTACGTTGTTGCTGATTCATATGATTGCCCAATTAGGAATTCCATCAGTTTTATTGATCATGATTTCTTCTTATATGTCAAAAAATATTTAGCAATGAGGAAGCAGCGATAACTTGCTAAGTTAATTAGTTAGTTTTGAGACTCCTGTTGAGTTGAAGCATTAATCAAGTCGTTGTTGGGTTGGTGGGCCAGCTCTTGAAGAAGAAGAAGAAGAAGAAGAAGAAGAAGAAGAAGAAGAAGAAGAGAAGAAGAAGAAGAAGCCACAATGAGTGGAGCACAATCATCGTCTATGTTCGATTTTCTATGCAGATTGACTCAATGATAACTAACTCTTCGGGAGAAACTGCTCACTGAATTTGAGTCTCATTGATTATTGCCGATAGCCGAGACAAAGGACTTGTCCGAAGTTTGTGGATTCGGTGGGGTTTGTCTGAATGTTCAAGAAAGTCTCTCAATTTGAAAGTAGATTTCCTTTCTAGCGAGGTAGGCTTCGTTCTTTATTAGCTAAACTCATTATTGTTCAACAAGTTATTCATATAAAGTTGTTTCTCATTATATTGAGTGATTGTATCTTGGATGATAGTGTTCATTCATATAAAGTTGTTCTTCATTGTGTGTTCATTCTGTGTTGTTCTCGAGCATATTATTTTTATTTGTCATGTAGATTCATAAGTTCATGAGTATTGTATAATAGTGTTCATTCATATAGAGTTGTTTCTCATTCTGTGAATTGATTATGATAGTTCTTGAGCTCATGTATATTCATTTTGTTGTCATAGAGATCTATTTAATCGATTTATTTAATCATTCAGAAATATTGGGGACCGAGCTTCGCTCTGGAGTACAAAAGCATAAAAATTTATTACTAAAGAAGGAACTATAATAACATTCATAGTTCATACAGAAATGTTCTATCCAATCACAATTAATGAGATTAATTCCCAGATGAATGCAAAAATTTCCCTCACAACCTGATTGTAAGTACCTGATTGAATGATTACAAAAGTTCAACAGTCATAATGTTGACACAGTCCCACACACATGAACTCGCTCACTCACTTTCATCAACAGACGACGAAATAATTATTTTTAGCTGTTTTTCCAAGAATGAATATAATTATCCTTTTAATGTCCTTCAGCGAGTTTTCCCAGGGAGAAGGCCTAGTGCAATCGAATTTTTATATTATAAACTACTATGTTCTGAATTTCGTGAGAATCGTTAGAGCCGTTTCAAGATCCGGTGAAATACAAACATCTAACATTTAAACAGAAATTGCTTGTTTAATTGTATAGGGTTACACAACTTACAGAAGTACCGCAGGCTTACGCCTAAAACAGTATAATCGTAGGTTATGCTGAAAGGGACAATTAGGTATTGCTGGAACTTCAACCTTCAACCTATTCATGAGCTGTAAACTTGGAATTTCAGTAAACATTTTTTTTCAAACGTTGAAGTATTTAAGCTTCAGAATACATGGAGACTCATATGCATAGAAGTTAATGGAGGATGACCAAATAAATGAACAATAGGAATGTAAAATGAATCAAAAGATAGCAAGTTAGGAGAAGAAGAGGACCGAGAGTGTATCACAAACCAAGAGTGTAAATACATAGAAGTACAATCATAGAATTTTGGAAGAGACATAATACAACGTCTTAGTTTTTCACTCCAAAACTGTGCTTCACTGTACTTAAAGGATTAATGAATGGAATACTAATTAATCGATGAACTATAAATTGAGAATACAATTATCCTGAATAACTATCATACTAAACGTTCAATATTGCAAACTATCGTGAATTTTCCAGTATCAGCATTGGAATAATAAGAATTCACTTCATTTTCTCTGAATGTTTCTTGATAGAGTGAAAAATTCATTCCATTTTCTCTGAATGTTTCTTGATAGAACTTATATTTTGTTAATAAAACTTGTATAACCTTTTATTAAAACTTTAAAATATTTCAACGACTAGTTTCAACCATTGGTCATTTTCAAGTTGAAATGAGCTTTAACTTTGAAATGAGCATTTTCATTTCAACTTGAAAATGGCTAATGGTCAAAACTAGTTGTTACAATCTATTGGAGTTTTAAAAATGTTTCAATAAAAGGGTACTACAAGTTTTTACATGGTTTTTAGTAATTTGAATAAAGTAGCCCATATGAGTTAAGTGATCTTATATTTTGTGTAAGTGAATGATATTTTCAGATAACTACTTTTGTAATATCAAGTCAACAATAAATCATACCCCTCAACTACGTCAGTGAGACGTAAGACTTATTATATTGCATGTATGCGTATATTGTATGAATGTATCTTCAACCGTCCTTATTTTGCAAGATTCAAGAATGCTCTTACTTAGTGATTGTAGACGACAAAACTTCCCTTCACAAGTGAATTCCTTGAAGTAGCACAGATAGGAGGGATTAGCCAAGTTGCAGCTCAGGTGTGTGTGAATTGTTCCTTCGGTCATCAAAAAGGAATTCTCCAAATTCTCCAGCTCTAAGCCTGTGCTATCATTGCGTTGCGTGGGGAGATAGTGTGGATTCTGCACATGGGGAGGCTTTGCTTTGTCTGGCTTTGGCGACAAACTTTCAGAGGTGGATAATAATAAATTTCAACAGTCCACATTTCCCTGTTGAACACATACTGGGAATGATATATGGGTGATTATTATATGCGATTTTCTGCTCGTTCAAGCGGTAGGCTTATAGAACAGTGACTCTGTGGAGTGTGATTAGTCAACCATTTGATAATAACTCCTTTTTTCGTGAGTGTTGCTCTTTCAGTGAGAATACAGAAGTTTTCTTATGTTATAAATTATACACAAAAAAAGCTCCGGTTGACGTGTGGGGTTTTTTGAACCTTTGGATCCTTGAATCCGTCCCTTATAACATAACTTAGTTTGAGATGGAAATAAAATGGAAGTTGCATTAATTGTTAACTTTCAACGCTCATCGAATTTCCATCTAGCTGTTTACCCTGTTATCAATATTTGCAGTAGCAGAAGTCTTCGGGGTGATTTACAGCATTTGATTGGGATTTTCTTTTAATAATAATATTAAACATAGCTACGAATTGTCCTAGAGAATACTGATGCTGACGTATTTTGTTGATGCTCTTTTGTTGACGTATTTTTCCATGGATTGTATTAATTTTTAATTCATATTGAGAGAATATTTATGCGTATGATGCTCGTGTTTTCCAAATATATTCTTCCTTAGATTGCCCATTTTTGAGTTGTTCTCTTGCTTATTAAATGTGGCTTATAGATGTTCTCTTGCAGTAGTTTGTTGAATGGTTGTAGAGAACAAAGTTTTTCTCTTGTGATTCATCTGGAGTATCTTTTACAAAAGAGGAAGTAGAATCCTATAATGTTAGATATTCTGCTTCAGATGATGGATACTGTACTAAGATTCTAGCTCTTAGAAATATTCTCATGATTGAGAATTAAATGAATAGTCTCATAGAATATTTTCTCAAATTATCTATTTATTGATTCATTATACATACTTGATTGAAATTGGAGAGAACCAACATACCCTGCCCAAAACTGTTTATTTTCTTTTTCAAAGTATTAAAGAGTATTTCAAAGAATTGTACGGTATTGAAATCGATACAATTAAGCTTTTATACAATATATTCATTTCAATTATATTCATCATAAATACTAGATGGGATAATTCAGTTCATCAATTTATCAAAAATACTAGATAATATTATATAATAAGGATACCTGAGATAATTGAATCCATTGAAAGTACGTGTATAATATTCGGGATTCCCGAGTTTATTCCCACTCAATCTTGTTGAATCCAAGTTATTGACCTTTTCATGCCAAAAGTCAAAAGCCCGGTTGCACAAAAGCCTGTTAATTTTAACCATGAATAATTTAACGAGAACCAATCAGAGAAGCGTTTTGAAAAGACAGTTTCTCTGATTGGTTTTCATGGAATTAATCACGGTTAAAATTCAACCGGCTGTTGTGCAACCGGCACAAAATGTATCTAATTGTTGTAGGTACGTGTTGCAGAGTTTTATAGGAAATTTAGGTGGTGGCTATAGTAAGGTAGCTATAATTAGTTAGCTATAATTAGCTAATATAGCTAAGTGGTAGCTATAATTAGGTGGTGATAATTATTCAACACACTAATATTATACTGTATCATCATTTTGCGAGTACCAAGAGTATAGTCCTACAGCACATGATCACTATGAATATATCAAGTGAGGTCACGTTATAATGACAGTGTTGATTATCAATGGGATTGCTATCCTTTTCTATCATTCAACAAAGCGGATAGCGCTATCTCTTTCTCGCTTTGCTCTGTTGCCAGATCGGCTTTTAACAATGTAGAATTAATAATTAATTAACAAAATATTCCATCCTTATTAATCCATTATGAAATGATTGAAAAATATACTTTCTAGCTCAATAAAATATAAAATAAATATATTTTTGGGTTCAAAATTTTATAAAATAACTTGATTAATTCAATATGAAGTGATAATTGAGTGTTACATTCAAATATAGTTTGGTGTTTTAATTTCTATGAATTCGAAATGTTCAGCTTTTTAGACGAAATTGAACTTGAACGTTTTACAGTAGAAACATAACCTATTTTTGGACATTATTAATTTATCAAAATTTGGGAATGGAATAGATTCGGGCCAAGCCTGTTGTCCCTTCGTATCATATTTAAATGATTTGTGATTCTGTGCACGAATAAATAAATGAATAATTGAAAATTTTAAAAGAGAATGAACAGTTAATATTACATCAATAAACCTGTATCAACTACCGTCTATAGAAGGCGGATCAAGACAGAGAGTCGGTAACGTTGTTCTCCTATCTTTCTCCACTGCCATTATACTGTGGACCCCACTAAAGTTATTACTAATATTATAGTACTACTACTATTTTCAACGTACTCAAAGCTAATAATTCTATCCAAATCAACATTTGTACCCAGTTATTTCTTACAGCGAGATGTGAAACTGGATTATTCAAGAGTTTTCATCATCCTAACGCCAGCTAATTATAACGTGGGACCTCATATAGTTACTAATAATATTATAAAGTTATAATATTTTCAAAGTACTCAGAACTGATAATTCCATTCAAATCCACTTTTGTACCCATCTATTCTTGCAGCGAGATGTGAAACTGGATTATTCAAGAGTTTTCATCATTCTATCGCCAGCTTTCTTATATCTATCCATTGTTCTCGTCCACAATATTTACCTTCAGAGCTCGCAACTCAATAAACTTTCCCCCAACTTCGAAGATGCATTTTTCAAATTACTGGATCTGTTTGTTTAACAGTAAGTTGCGAACGCATTAGAAGATTGAACGCCGGGTAAATACAATTCGGATATCTTTTCTAGGGGGTTGTAATTTTTGTTTTTTGTTTTCCTATTCTCCCACGCCCACAGGGCGGTTGCGGATATAAAAGCAAGATAGTGTGAAGTCGGCACAGATCATAAAGTCGCTTGTTGTGCAGAAAGTTTTCTTTATTGTTGCGATATGTTTCAGCCCCCGAATTCTGGTGTTCTGGTGAATTCTAGACTTGGAAATAGATTATTATCGTTGATAGCAGGAAGGAAATCGAGGTAAATTCAACATGATGCTGTTTTTCGGCAGAAAGTTTCTCGTAGGACGCAATTCTGTGCCGAAACCTCCCACTGTTCAGGCCTGATAAATTTGTTTTTATTCCGTGAAGAGTTCGGACTGTGGACTGACTCATCTACGCTGCACATTTTCAAGTCGACGAATTGCCAAATGAGGCTTCTTTTTATTGAAAATGTTCGCCATTGAGAAACTTTTTTATTTTTTCTCTCAGGCCGTGAATATTACTACCTTCTGTTGGAATTTACTCGGCAATTGGTGAGAAAAGAACCAAGTATTCTTTATTCTCCATTGATCGATACAATAAGTACATCATCAAAATGATAGGGAGAGAAAAAAAAGGTAACCTTGTGCTATTCATTTCCCAAATTTAGATAAGGTTACACATAGTCCGAAATAGGTTAAGTCTTGCAGTTGTTCACTTCACAAAAATTCCAGTCCTCAATTATTTCCACAAAGTGGATTTTGAAATTTAGACGCTTCAAAACCAAACATAGAAGAAATGTTCCACATTATTGCCACTTAAATAGGAATATCCACATAAATTACAGATATAATTTGGCAAGACCAAAGAACAAACTTGATTGACCGAGCGAAGTGAGGTCCAAGATTCAAGTCGACGGTTTGGCATTTCTCTTAATGTTTAAATGTTTATATATGTTTATATGTTGCGCATTTACGGCGAAACGCGGTAATAGATTTTCATATGAAATTTGACAGGTATGTTCCTTTTTAGATTGCGCGTCGACGTATATACAAGGTTTTCGGAAATTTTGCATTTCAAGCATAATATAAAAGGAAAAAGGAGCCTCCTTCATACGTCAATATTAGAGTAAAAATCAGACTATAGAATCTGTCTAAATATATCAGCTGTCGAGTTGATTATAAATTGCATGCAATGACGCATGCAATTAAATATCTCAATGTAACTTGGTGAAAAATCAACAGCTGTGTAGACTATAAATCGCATGCCTCATTGAATGCAATTTTTATGCACTATTAAAATAAGAACTCATAACAGCTTGTCTGGGCACCTAGATGTATTCTGGTTTTCTCGCGCTAAATTCCGGAAAGCATTATATGATAATTTAATCTTGTGTAAGCATGATCTGATCAAATTAATAGTTAGTGTATCAGTGTGGATGTGCTTATGGTTTGGGACGTCGTTATAACTGCGCGAGGTCTACTGTTCACAGAACTACCAGTATTCTTAGTATGTTGCACAAAAAGGCCTTCTAATTTATTAAATATGAATGTGATATTTAAAATAAGTTAGCAGTTAGGCTGAGAATTTATTTCATCACCCCATATCGAAATTCTAATGTTGATGTGAATAGTATGACATGCATCGCTTGATTTTTTTGTTCTGATCTATGAAATTTTCAGTTTATTTTGATTTGTTTAATAATTCGTGATAATTGTCTTTATGGCAAATAAAACAGTCTGATTCATTGATATTGTATACGTGTATAAATTCTGATACATGTATGATAATCACTCGAAAAAATTGAATATTTGTAGAAAATAATTTCATCGAAATACATAATGCAAAAATCAAAATTCATTATTACAAAAGTGACATAAAGGCACGAAGATTATAAATTATTTCTTATTTTAGCTGTGTTATAGATAAATCGTATTTCAAAATTTTAATGCCACTGCATAGTGAGACGAAATATATCATTTACAATTTTGATAAAAATTATGTATAAAATATATTTTAGAATGGAACCCATCATAAATAATTGAATTTATTTTATTTATCTTTAGGCTACTTTCAGAATGATTGTTAGGGGAATACAACCATACACTCCCAAAATTATTGTGAATGTTCCCGATATAGTAAAAGTAATACATTTTAATAGTAAAATGTAGTACATAAATTTACCATCACTATTACAGTTTGTTGTGTTGTGTGTGATTTTGTGGTACTTCATTGATGAAAGCTTAAGATGTGGCTGGTGAAGCTACGAATCCAGGTTGTGTTTATATGATATAATATAATAATAAAATCGATTGACAATTTTCAATTTGTGTTTTCCAAAATCACAATACATCTACAGGATAACATATCAGACTGTTGTTTCCATATTCAATATTCAATTTATTTATCTATATATATATATATATATATATATTATATATATATATATAAAAGCGAAATGGCACTCACTGACTGACTGACTGACTGACTCATTCACTCACTCACTCACTCGCAGAACTAAAAATCTACCGACCGACCAAAACGTTCAATTTGGTAGGTATGTTCAGTTGGCCCTTTAGAGGAGCACTAAGAAATCTTTTGGCAATATTTTAACTCTAAGGGTGGTTTTTAAGGGTTTAAAGTCGTCTTTTAGATGTATATTCTTCTTATTACAATCTCTTAATAATTAGAATTGGAAAATGTCATAGCATATGTTAGTATAGAACTATAATCTAGATAGAGTACCTCTTCGACACAGTTGTTAAATGGTAACTAAATTAATAATTTTGTCAGGTGGCATTAAGTTGAGTTGACTTTGTTAGTTGGCACCAAGTTGAAGATTGGAATGCATTTATCGCGGAAAAATTGATTGGGCCCTGCTTCTTCAATCAGAGCTATTCCTGGGAATATTATATTACTAGCCATCAGGCTCGCTTCGCTCGCCATATCCGTTTAGCCAGACGTTTAGTCTGGACCCCCGACTGGATCGTCCTAACATATGATAAAAATGCTCAAATGAAAAATGCAGGCGAGCGAAGCAAGCCTGCTGATCTCATTCTTGGAGGATCCAGTCAGGGGTCCAGGGGGCGGAGCCCCCTGGCTAGACGGATACGGCGAGCGAAGCGAGAGCCAGCCTGACGGCTAGTATATTATAAATCTATCAATTGTCAGGAATATTTCCCCTTCCATCATACAGGGATATGATTACATATTATGATCTCCAAGACGGATACAGGAGTTATTGTCCGCAGTTACATGTAGCCTAACCACAGACTCCTTCTAATGGAAGGATTTTATTAACATAACTTCTTGTTTGTAGTTATTTTGTGCAATCACAGTCTATTCACACGTCGAACCATTAAATTTTCCATTTATAATCCAATAAATTTGTCATGCCAAGTTGGTTGAGCTCAGTGATTACCGTGAGACGTTGTGAGAGTCTGTGGGATAACATTGTTTATACGACAGGCGCCGGCCAAAACTCATACGCGTCAAGGTATTGGGAGATATATCGTCTCTCTCACTCTCATTCTCTCTCTGTGAGAGATTTATTGTCACTCTCTCCCTCTCATTCTTTCTCAGGAGATTTGTTCTATCTCTCCTCTCTCATTCTCTCTCTGGGAGAGATTTATCGTCTCTCTCTTCATCTCACTCTCTCTCTGGGAGAGATTTATTTTCTTTCTCTTCTCTCTCTTTGTTTGTTCCAAAACAAAGTTAATCCGTGCCTTTCAACAAACACGGAGCGAGCGGACCGTAAAACCAGCAGGAATAACTCATAACTTTGGACCGTATATCACGTAATAGAACGGGTGATCGGTCGAGGTGGGACCAAAACTTCAATAAGATGTGTCACACACTTTCCCCAGCAAAAGTTTTCATATTATTCTACCACAATTATTATATTTTTCTATAGTTTTAACAGTCGTCATCTTAACTTAGTTGTTGGCTGTAGAAGATTCTTATGAGAACTTTCTCTGGCGAATGGAAAGTTGAAACTTTTCCTCCTGATAACAACTTATAATACAGTACCATCAACTTATTTTACTTCTTTTTAGTATACTGTATTCGTACTGAAGTTAATTTGTAGATGAGTTCTACTAATAACTCAGAATATCTCCTCTTAAACAGCATTATAGTATCTCTTTTCTGTATAGGGCTACTTGTAATATAAATAGAGAAAAAAATAAAAATCTCAACAGTCTTCAAAATCCTCATAAAAATCTCACAGTCTTCAAAGAGTCCTCAAAAATCTTAAACAGTACCCTTTTCGAAATTTTTAATCACAAATGTTTCAACATTGATGCCATTTTCAAGTCATGTTGACTTGAAAGTACCCTTTTTGAATTATTTAATCACGTCAACATGTCTTGACAACAAGTCAACATGTCTTGACAACAAGTCAACATGTCTTGAAAACAAGTCAACATGTCTTACAACAAGTCAACATGTCTTGACAACAAGTCAACATTCTTGACAACAAGTCAACATGTCTTGACAACAAGTCAACATGTCTTGACAACAAGTCAACATGTCTTGACAACAAGTCAACATGTCTTGACAACAAGTCAACATGTCTTGACAACAAGTCAACATGTCTTGACAACAAGTCAACATGTCTTGACAACAAGTCAACATGTCTTGACAACAAGTCACATGTCTTGACACAAGTCAACATGTCTTGACAACAAGTCACATGTCTTGACAACAAGTCAACATGTCTTGACAACAAGTCAACATGTCTTGACAACAAGTCAACATGTCTGACAACAAGTCAACATGTCTTGACAACAAGTCAACATGACTTGAAAATGGCATAAATGTCCGAAACATGTTGTGATTAAAATTCAAGAAGGGTACTGAGATTTTTATTTTTCTTTCTATTCAACATTATGGTACCTGAAGTTAATCTTTACTGAGATATTGCATTTATTCAATTGCTAATGAATTAATAATTATCATTGAACGAAATATTACTATTACTGAGATATCACAAATTATGAGTAGAGTATTAGCAAAGAATAACCAATCTACAAATAGCCAATTATAGAATAACCGATCTAAATTTAAAAAAATTATGATGTTTGGAAAAATCTAGATTGGTTATTCAATGGTCCAGAAATCGTTCACAATATTACCGTCGAAAAAATCTTCTATCCAAAACTATTCAATTATGTTTTCATGATGAAACACTTAACATTTTTCTGGCTATTTTTATTTTATCCTCCAATTCCATCCAATTCAAATCAAATATTTTTATTCAACAAATGTACAGATACATTGAATAACGTTATATATAATAAAATAACAAAACACACAAAACAGTCAATAAGTAATTCATCACAATCAAATATGTAAAAATTCTTCAAATTAATATAAGGATAATCCTATCAGATATGTTTTCAGCTTGGCTCTAAAATTGTCACTCCTCTATGGACTTCAATTTCGGGCCAGCATTGTAAAATATTTATCTCCCATGAAAGTTGTTCATTTTGAAAAATTCTAAATTATGTCTCTCCACGATTCTTCCGGATCTAGTATTATACCTATGTGAAATACTACTTCTCTTTCTAAATCAGTGAGTTTTTTAAAGTACATTATGACATCAGAAACATATTGCCCATAGACTGTCAATATGCCTAGCTGAAAAAAAATTTGTTTCACCGAGTCCCTCCTTTCAATGTTCATGATTTGTAACGTTGATGTCTGTTATAAAACTTTATATTGTATGACAAGGGAGGATTTTTGATTGATAACAACTCTATTGTAAATACTACTTGTATTTCTTATTGAATATTGGAATCGACTGACTTTTTGATACTGCAATATGGGTTTGCATTGTACTTTGTATGTTTTGATATTAAGGTGATAAGGAGTCAAAAGTTGAGAAAGCTCCTAATCGCGAGTGAATCTGTCTATTCCAATTTGAATTTCAATTCATTTACAACAATCTAAATATTTAGATTGAAAAGACTAATATCTTCCTTAATATGAGAGATGATCGAGTTTATTATGATTTAATATTATTCATTGGTTATTGAATGAAAAGACTGAGAAATTGTCAAAACCACTGATTTATTGATAATTAGAAAGACTGGTTTCGGTTATTACACCATTGTCAATCTCTGATAAACTCTGATAAACTGATGAGTTTATCAGAGATTGACAATGGTGTAATAACGGTCTCTCTAATTACCAATAAATCAGTGGTTTTTGACAATTTCTCAGTCTTTTTCATTCAATATAAATAATTACCACAATATTAACTTCTCAACTACAAAAAGTTATTCAATAGAAATCAATGATTAATTGTATACTTATGGAAAAGTAATAATATCTAACTTTCAACAGTTTAGTTGAATTCTTCTTGAAGAATCTGAGAAAATGATTTAGAAAAGCAAAGATAAACAGTTGAAAAGATACTCTTCAAGCTCTCTGGTCTGTAATTCCAGCTGGACCTGTGTATCAAACTCTTTTCCAGTATTTTCCAGTTGTATTCGAATTTCCTAGTCGTTTTTGTTAATGAATGAACAAATTCTGTAACCGTTTCGTTACGATTTCCGTTCTCCATTCATTGTTATCGTTGAATGCACTACTCGGGGCAATAGCATGACATCGGTGTAGGAGTGGCTGAATATTGGTAGACCACGCATCCAAAACCAGGAAGCTGTCTGATTGGTCGATGGGTTGTTGGTCGCCATTTTACCTTCATAGCTCACTACCAATAGGAAGCAAGTAGCTTGGGAACGTCACATGCACGTCATTGTCCAATGAGACTGTTCGTTCAATTCGGGCCGTGTCCAACACTATAGTGAGGTCCACGTTATAATGGCAATGGAGAAAGATAGAAGAAAAACGTCGCCGAACCTCTGTCTTGACAATGCCTTCTATAGACGGTAGCTGATACAGGTTTATTGATGTAATATCAACTGGTCATTCTCGTTTGACCAGTTGATATTAATTCAACTGGTATATTAGGACTTACTATAGGACTATAGGACGATATAGGACTATAGGACTATATTAGGACTATAGGACTATATTAGGACTTACTATATTAGGATAATCAATTATCACTTTTGGACACTTAATTACGACATAGCAGTCAGGTATTAGCATACCTGTCAGGTATTAGCGCATAGCAGTCAGGTATTGATTATCTATGACTCAAGCAGCTTTTAACAAGATTATTCAACAATTTAACAGTTTTTTAACAAGCAGATTCTTTACAAGCAGTTCGTAATGGAATCAGACATTGAAGAGTGATCAATTATATTTTATTAAGCATTAATTATTCAATAATTCTATAATGAATTTACACAATCAAGATGAAATATATTGTTTATTAGTAATAATTCTATATTGTTGGAAGACGATCTGGCAACAGAGAAAAGCGAAAAAGAGATGGCGCTTCCCGCTTTGTCAAATGATAGAATAGGATAGCAATACCATTGCTAATCAAACACTGCCATTATAACGTGGACTCCATTATAGAATAGCTTCTTCCATATTTTTTGTTGGCATTAATAAATTATGCGGTTTTCCGCTAGATTCATTCCTCTCTTTAATTCTGAAAGTGTTTAAATATTAAATTTTTTGAATAAATTACAATTATTATGAAGTTGAATCGAGATCAGTTAGCAATCAACGTAATTGCTAGGCGTGTCATAGTTTTTCAAAATATCGTTTTAAAATATCAACTGGAGTCGAGGCGGAAAAAATTGGGCTTTTGGGCTCCGAATTGCTTAATCGGGCCCTGAATTGCATCGTGATGAAATACTGTACAATCCTAGATCAAGTGCGAGTGCTTGATGATAAATAAAATACTGTATAATCAGGGATCTAGTGTAAAATAAGATCCACTTGTATATAAAACTAATGCTTGGGCCTACAATATCATTCGTGTTTCTATAGATGAATTCAATCTAGTTTCAGATGTGATCCACCTTTGCAATAATTATGATGAGAACAAAAATGGATCTGAGAAATCTACTGAATTTCCCAGTATCATTGAGGTTGAAAAATATAATAAATATTCCCCCAAGATAATAATAATTCAACGTAGAAAAATTTGAATCAAAGGGATTTGTGGAATCGCATGAACAGTCTTCTCGACAAAAGTCTTCATTTTGAGATCTATTTTGAATATACAAGGGAAGGTGAATCACTTAATCGGATTTGGTCGTAATAATTCAAAGCACGAACGCACCTCATTAATTAAAACGATCTTTTCACTTGCAGCGACGAGGAAATCTATAGACATGTTGAGAAGATTTTGGATTCAGAAATGATTAGAAAGAGGAGATTGGCGTTCTATGCTCGTTTGTTTAGAATGGGTTCGGGAAGACACAAATAAAATATCAAGGAAATAAGTGGGAGATCCAAATTTAACTGGTGTATAGAGTCTAAGAAGGATATGCTAAAATTAAATATAACAGAGGCGATTTACTAATCAGAGCAGGGCTACGGAATCAGCTTAAAGTAATTGTTTTCTCAGACGAACTCAGAATTGAGACTTGGACGTAAAAAGACGATTGCTCAGAGTGCGAGGATGAAAGGAGTATGGAGACGAAAGCGGGAGACCACGTAAATAATAATAAATTAATGATGACGGTGATGGTGAATTACTGTGGTCCTTAGTTGGCCTGTACATATTGGAAATATTTCAAGTGAATTTAAAAGTATTAAATTATGAAGTTTTAATTTATACAAAAAAATGAACTGTCTTTCAGACAGTGCAAGATATTATGATGGTTCAATCAGAGACAAAGGAATATCCAGTTCTCTCGTTTTAATAAATGAATTAACGACACTTAAGCAACAATGTTGGACCACTAGTAAGAGCACCAGTTGGATCTTTCACCACTTCAACTGACGTCCTGACGCTCTCCAACTTCAGTCTAGTCAATGGATAACAAACCACTAGTATGATGTCGACCTTCGTGTTGGACATCTAGTTGATTCAACTCGTCCAACATTTGATCCAACATCCAAATTGATCCAAATTTAAAATTGCATATTGGACCAGAAGTTGGCCAACAATTCCTATGTATGGCTGCTAGGTTTTTACAGGTGGCTAACAATAGAACTCTGTAGAGCGGGTTGCATACACGTATCTTTTGTTAGGCGCTGAAGGATAAAAGAAGTCCTTAATCCACTATTTGAATTTACAGGTTTTTACAGGACAATAGAACTCTGTAGTGCGGGTTGCATACCCGTATTTTTAATCAGGCGCAAAAGAATAAAATAAGTCCTCTATAACGTTCACAATAAAATCCACTGTTACGGTGAGTTCTGGTTTGTGAAATGAATGTAAATATTATTTATTTGGCGAAGTTAGGACTTTTGAGTACTCTCTATCATTCATCCTTGAGACTTTGTGTGTAAACTGCAGACGTCAACAATGATTTGAGAGTCTTGCTGCCATTTAGAATAATTAAATTATGCGCTAAGGTCTGATGATGATTTTTCTTTTCTAAAATTGATAGCTTTCATTCGGAGCGATTGAATGCATAGAGTGTAGCGATAAGATGTTGTCCGAAATAATTTAGAACTGATTCGAGAAATCAGCTTATCAAAAATTGGTATGATATGATACAGATAACTACCAACTCTGGCCGACGGCATGTGCCCTGCCAATTGAATTGATTTTTGTTATTGCTTTGGAATTGTAATTGTGCTTTTTGTTATGAGTATCAATAATTCTTTATCTATCTATTTATCTATCTATCTATCTATATCTAACCTACCTATCCTAACCCTTTAAAACATAACTAAACAGAATCTTTTAAGTATTTATTTAGGCGAATCTACTATACGATAGAGATACTCTCCCTGTCGTGGCCGATGGAATTCACGCACAATCCAAAACCCACCTCAAACTGGAGATTAAACTGAGCCTGAACCATAAAACTTCGGTCAGAACATATGGGTTTCCATGGAGTGTCCTCTAAACTCTCATTAAGGCGCTAAGGAATGTGAAAATGACAAAAAATTTCATTCAGGAAATTCGAGCCAGGGAAAGTGATGTATTGTTTGTTCATATTAAGTAAGGTATGGAGAAGGCTGGAGGAATGAATTTTCTAGATAGCTTAGATTTGAGAGGGAATGGGAAGATTCGTAATCCTATAAGATGAGAGCAAAAAGAAGCGAAGTTTGATGTTATCCGAGTAGAGTGGGAGGAAGAGAGAGAGATATAGAGAGAGGGAGAGAGAGATTCAGATTCCCTGTTCATGTGTTTAACAATACAAAATTAAACTTACGTTAGAATAAATACTAATATCATTAAATGACAGGGAATCATATTACACTGATGCTTTCTTCAATAATATTGAGCAAGAATAATGATGAAATATGCGAAAGTTAAGGTATACTTTAATGTTTCCACATGAAACGGTGGAGTTTGGACTTAAGAAGGCCATTCTCAGAGGGGTATCAAGGATACCCTCCCCTTCAGCACTTAACCGTAAAAGAGATTGATTGATTATATGGTTTTATTAGGGTGAAGTTAGGACTCTTTGTCCTCTCTGTCACACAACCCTAAAAAAAAGGAGATTGTTGAGTACTTTATTATGTAGATTACAATATATACTGGCTTATACACTTATATACAAAGCTTACAATACAGCAAAATTATAGATGAATTTACATAATATAGACTAAGAAAATATTATTGAACTGTATATGATATGAAAAAGCAATTGTAATATAATAAATTAGATAATTAAATTGTTATGCATCTACATAAATTGGCGGAGCTTTGGACATATCAATGAGAAGAGAGAGAGAGAGAGAGAGAGAGAGAGAGAGAGAGAGAGAGAGAGAGAGAGAGAGAGAGAGAGAGAGGAGAGAGAGAGAGAGAGAGAGAGAGAGAGAGAGAGAGAGAGGAGAGAGAGAGAGAGAGAGAGAGAGAGAGAGAGAGAGAGAGAGAGAGAGAGGCTCTAATGAAACGTTGAGAAGAAAATACTGTAATATAGAGCACATTTTACAGAAATTAGGATTTTTTTAAACATAAGTTGACCAAGATCATTCATGGTTTGACAGAAACTGGAAGACTTCGATACAGTATTTTTTATGGATCAATGCAAATTCGAATTTCCA
Organism: Nilaparvata lugens; assembly: GCF_014356525.2. Lineage (NCBI taxonomy): Eukaryota > Metazoa > Arthropoda > Insecta > Hemiptera > Delphacidae > Nilaparvata > Nilaparvata lugens. The sequence goes on from NW_024091738.1 coordinate 22,400, forward strand.
ATATAAATATGAATTCTAACATCCTCAACATAACTCGCGTTTTTGGTAACAAAAGAAAATCAACATAACACTCTCTTCGAATCGACTTCCGCAAATAAATGTTTCTAACAAGAACTGCCGAGAAAACGGTGCGTTTAATAATTTATGTTCCAACCCAACATAAAACATAAATATCTCCATCTTGTCTGACCAAAAAACAGTCGACCCCATTCCACGAATTTCTCCCAAATTTTTTATTATTTTCGGGAGAAAAAGTGACTCTGTGTCTTCATTTTATGGTGAGCCAGATAGCTCTGTTTCCCAGCGTAACGGAGATACACCATCCAGCCTAATGCAATTTCGCTCTCTCTTTTTTCAAGTAAGTGCTTTCAGCTTTTCCCAACCTTTTGCTTGTCCAATTTTTCGTCTCTTTCTCTCACTCTCTTCCACAAGCAATTCCTCTATTTCTCTCACTCCCTCCCACAAGCGATTCCCAGTGGAGCGAGTTGGGTTCTGTGGCATCATTATCAGCTTGCGAGCCAGCGAGCACAATTCTGAAAATCACACGAACGGCTAATATTTGAGCGCTAACCAATATTGCTGGTCTAGTCATTAAAAATCGGGTGGAATGTGATCATTGTGATGGTATAGAGTGGTCAGGAAATTTGGTGTATCCCATGAAATGAAATTCATCCCAAATTTTGTGAATCGCTTCCAGCTAACCGGTAATTCTAAATGATTTTTATTATTATATCAGAGTGGGGCAGAGTCGATTGACGAGTTTGGAAGGTTGTAAGTAATGAACCGTTTAACTTGGGAAAAAATTCTTCAATGGGTTTCAATTCAGTTTGAGATATAGCTTTTATTGTTATTTTTCACTAATTATATTTTCAATATTTAGTATAAATATCTTCCTTGTGAATAAATGGATGAATCAATCAATTAATACCATATGAGAGGGAATGGACTACTGTACTTGAATTATGTTCCTGTTTTTTGAACTGTGTATTCCAAATCAATGTTTAGAGCAGGTTTGGGCAAATGCCTGTTGTTTTTACCTGTATTGTATTTGTATGTTAATAAATAGATTTTTTTGTGTGGCGAAAAATAGCGTTCCCACCATGGGCAAAAATGTGTTTCCGGCTCTCAATCTTTCCTAGTCCTCGACCTACGGCCTCGGACGTGAAAACCGATTTCGAGCCGGAAAAGTCTCATTTTTGGCCCTAGATGCGAAATATAGTATTACGTTGTAAAATTACTCTGTTAGTTGTCAGCTGTTAGTGCATCTATCCTCGATATACAGCACTTGAATTCAGTTCGATTATTCTCTACAATAATAATTGACTTTTGAACTATCCTCAACATAAATTATGGCTGTAGACTTGGTTGATTGAAAAGTAGGACGATATAAAACAAGTATAAATATTGATATAAAACAAGTATAAATCAATCAGTTTTTTGAAAGTCTAATGAACCAGGACCTCCTATCCAGGACCCTAGCCTAGAAAAAAAATGACCGCCGTATGTGGTGTCTTATAAGAATCCTACTGAGAAAAATTACTAATCCGCTGTAAGAGAGCGTCTCAGTTCGTCGAAGGCTCAGTTTGTCTAGTCCCGTTTTAAAATACGACCTACCACCCCCTACGGCGGCCATTTTTTTTGTAGGCGCAGTTTCGATACATAGGAAGTCCTGATAAACTATCTCTATAAAGATTGATAAGGTAATTCCTAATATGTTTCTCAATTTTGAAATCGAATTTATTTCATAGCAATAAACTTTCAAGGTTAATTAATTTAATGACAAATAATATTATACATTACAGTTCATTCATCAACAATCTAAAATTGCAGCATATCTATTCAATTATCACCACAGTGCACAATTTATAAATTGCATCGTATCACAGAGAAAACTCAGAGAAAATCGTGTTTCTTCTTTCTTCTGTGATGGTATTCTACCATGTTCCTAAACTAAAATGGCAGTGTTTGATTAGCAATGGTATTGCTACCCTTGTCTGTCATTCAACAAAGCAGATAGCGCTATCTCTCTCTCGCTTTGCTCTGTTGCCAGATTGTCTTTTAACTATGTAGAATTGATAATCATCTTACAAAATATTTCATCTCAATAATGAATTCATTATGAAATCATTAAAAAATATAATTTCTTCCTTAATAAAATAATATCAGGGACCGAGCTTAGCTCTGGAGTACAAAAGCATAAACAATTTATTTCGAAAGAAGAAATTATAATAACATTCATACAGAAATGTTCTATTTAATCACAGTGAATAGATTAATTCCCAGAAGAATGCAAAAATTTCCCTCACAGGACCCAGTTGCACAAAAGCCGGTTAATTTTAATCCTGATTAACTTCACGTGAACCAATTAGAGA
>NW_024091739.1:0-20427 GCF_014356525.2 Nilaparvata lugens
GAATTACAGCAAGTCAGAAACTGCTAAGCGAATTTAAAATACAGTGCCTCTTTAGTATGAAAATTATAAGGAAAATACATCCCTAAAAACTGAGATTACCTTATTACAGAAGAGAAATGCACACAAGTGACCAGTCCTGACATACAGTTACCTGAATCACTGCAGGACTGAATACGGAGAATAGCGAACAATTCCCGCACTAAACTTAAACGTCGTGAAGCGACAGAGTTGAGACTTAAGAATTAAGCCCTCAAAATAATCTGCTTAAGACTAGCTAAATTTCCCCACTCAACTATTTGTAGCACAAACTTGAGATCCCTTACAGGTTTCAAAACAAGGATACTCGTCCACCCCCGGTGATACGAATTCGGGAAAAATAGCTGACAAGAAAGAAAAACCCAACAGGGAGTTCTAACTCCGAGTTGTTCGGAACTCGACCTAAAATATTCTATGTTAACACAAGATAGAATAGTATCGGTAACGTCGTAAGGAGAGGAGATTCGGGAGTCTGAAAAGACGATCACGCCACTAGTCATGTGACAGGGTTTAAATCCACTAGTGCTGATGATAAGGGTGCAGCTAATGATGACACTGATACTAATTACTACACTAATTCAGGCCGGTAAACAATATTTCTAGTCCAGAAATTTCATGAAGAGCGATACTGACCCGACTAGGTAGCCGCTTATTGTTTGGATGATACGAATGCTGCTAATTTAAAGGGGTTGACGGAGATGGTGATAATGCATATACACAACTACAAATCTAACAAAATATATCCGGCAGACGATCCTATTCCTATTCTAAAATAGAATAATTTCGCTAATTTTTCGCTGGACGACGGCTCTCCATCCGTCACAAAAATTCACTTTGTGACAACGATATGAGAACTCCACGAGCTACAGCTGGGTTCGATGACTCCCTGTTCAAGCATTGTATCGACTTCCTCATCGATCACTTTTTGCATGATAGGGTTCCTGGGATAGGGACGAAGTCTGAAGGGTTCAACTCCTTCCTGGAGTTTTATTTTGTGTTTCAAGATATGGGTCCGTCCTGGGAGTGAAGAGAATTTCTGGATTTCTTCTTCCAGAAAATTATCGAATTTCTCCTGATCAGAGACAACTGATAACCTACCTTCCCCTTCCCTACTCCGTAATCGGACTCCCTGGGGTTGCATTTCTAATACAGCTCCCATCTTACGCAGATTTTCCACTCCTAAAATCATACGAGGTTCAATATCTGGGACAACTGACACTTGCCATTTATACTCCTTGCCACATACAGTGACCGGTAAAGTGGTCTCTCCTTCTATTTTAAGACGTTTCGCGATCTCACTGAAACGTATGACTTTTGAGATGAGGTATCTATAGCGGCATTCAGGTCCACCCCTCTACTCCTACGTACATGTACACCCCGTTATCTCCGACCTCCCTACTTGGTCTAACGGCAGCTACAGTCGACACCTTAGAAGTATTCGCTGAACTCTTTCTACCACATATAGCTCCCACTATCTCTGGTTCCCATTCTACTCTATTATGCCTTATATTGATAGTTAAATTATGCTTAATCATAAACGACACTCCTAACAACACGTCAGGCTTAAGGCCTTCCATCACTACAGCCTGGAAAGAAACAGAAATATTTTCTATTTTCAATTGGGTAAAAACGTTTATCGAGAGGAGAGCAGACTTCCCATCAGCAAGTATCGCTTATGTGTGCAGTTTTCTTTCTTTACTGACCCCTCACGTTCTAATGCTCTCAGAACTTGTGTACTGATGTAGGATTTTTCCGATCCTGTATCAATCAAAGCGACAAATTTCTGGTTCGCCAAACTCACATCAATGAAAGTCCGTGTATCTCCTGACACGGTTCTGGGGCTTGAAATCTTTGTTGAATGAATTACTGAATTTCCCGACGATCTTTTACTCTGGGACTTACAGTTACACTGATCATGATTTTTCCCACATTCCTTACACTTAGAAAGCTCGGGGCAAGTTGACCTCCAATGTCCTGTATTTTTACAATTCCAGCACACAGGACCCTGACTAGTACTACTCTCTTCTATCACTTTAGTCTCCCGTGGCTTAGTAGTTGCCTTAGCTGAATTTTCTCCCCGTTTATTGTCCTCGATTTTGGTATTCTGTGAGGACAACCTAGAGTGTTTTTCCTCAGCACGGATTGCCTCATATTCCCTAGTTATATCCAACAGTTGGTCCATGTTTTGGGCTCCTACACTTCGGACATGTAACTTATATCTGGGTAATAAATTCTGATACACCCTCTGATATGTCCTATCCCCGTCGTAACTTCCCAATCTCCTCATTAAAGTGAGTAGGGCTTCGGCATACTCATTAGCTGGTTTGCCCTCCCTCTGCTTCCTTGCAATGATTTGACTTTCAAGATCGTCACTATAAGTATGGGGATAGTATCGGAGTTCAAACGCCTCTACAAAGTAAGCCCACGTCCTCCACTGGGAGCGACGATTCTGCATCCAAAGTAGGGCCCCTCTCTCCATCAGCTCTGGTAGGGCTATAAGAGATTGTTCCCCGGATATCCCATATGCGCTCTGAAGTTCAGCGAGCCTCTCGATAAAACTGGGAGCATCTGATACACCATCAAAACATAAATTCCAACTTCTTACCTTATCACATACAGCGCCCTGACTATACGTGCCTGAAGAGCGGTTTGGTGCCGGCTCTATACCTGTTGGTCTATTCACTCTGTTGTGGAGGGACGGCTCAGAGTAGACACAGCTTGTGCCTGGAATAGCATCGTCCCGGCGAGTCTGAGAGGTCGCAGTGGTCCGGGACCGATGGTGTTCAACCATCCTCCTCCTCAGCTCCGTCAGAGTCCCCGCTGCCGACAGGCCAAGACTCTCCAGGTAGCTGACCGCTTCCTCCTTACTCAGCTGGTACACCCACGACACTCGAGGGTCGGTTTCTCGCTCCGTGGTGTCTGTCTCGTGATCTCCCTGTTCCTCCTCGTCTTCTTGGAGTGTAGACTCCTCTCCCCGTTCCGACATCGTGCACTGGGGTTGCACAAGGATGTTCTCAAGCTGCACCTGAGAGCGGGAAGCGTTGCAGTCTGTGACTTCAACAAGGACGTTCTCAAGTTGTACCTGAGAGCAGGAAGGATTTTAGAGTAGGGAAAGTGAAGAGAAAGTAAGAGAAAGGATGCTGCAGTCTGGGGACTTCGGCAAGGATGTTCGCAAGCTGTACCTGAGAGCTAGAACGATTATAGAATAGGGAAAGTGAAGAGAAAGTAAGAGAAAGGATGCTGCAGTCTGGGGACTTCGGCGAGGACGTTCTCAAGCTGTACCTGAGAGCTAGAAGGATTATAGAATAGGGGAAGTAAAGAGAAGTAAGAGAAAGGATGCCGCAGTCTGGGGACTTCGGCAAGGACGTTCTCAAGCTGTACCTGAGAGCAGGAAGCGTCGCAGTCTGGGGACTTCGGCAAGGACGTTCTCAAGTTGTACCTGAGAGCAGGAAGCGTTACAGTCTGTGACTTCAACAAGGACGTTCTCAAGCTGCACCTGAGAGCGGGAAGCATTGCAGTCTGTGACTTCAACAAGGATGTTCTCAAGCTGCACCTGAGAGCAGGAAGCGTCGCAGTCTGTGACTTCGACAAGGACGTTCTCAAGCTGCACCTGAGAGCGGGAAGCGTTGCAGTCTGTGACTCTAACAAGGACGTTTTCAAGTTGTACCTGAGAGCAGGAAGCGTCGCAGTCTGTGACTTCGACAAGGACGTTCTCAAGCTGCACCTGAGAGCAGGAAGCGTCGCAGTCTGTGACTTCGACAAGGACATTCTCAAGCTGCACCTGAGAGCAGGAAGCGTCGCAGTCTGTGACTTTGACAAGGACGTTCTCAAGCTGCACCTGAGAGCAGGAAGTGTTGCAGTCTGTGACTTCGACAAGGACGTTCTTAAGCTGCACCTGAGAGCAGGAAGCGTCGCAGTCTGTGACTTCGACAAGGACGTTCTCAAGGTGCACCTGAGAGCAGGAAGCGTCACAGTCTGTGACTTCAACTAGGAAGTTCTCAAGCTGCACCTGAGAGCAGGAAGGTCGCAGTCTGTGACTTCGACAAGGACGTTCTCAAGCTTCACCTGAGAGCGGGAATCGTTGCAGTCTGTGACTTCAACAAGGACGTTCTCAAGCTGTACCTGAGAGCAGGAAGCGTCGCAGTCTGTGACTTCGACAAGGATGTTCTCAAGCTGCACCTGAGAGCGGGAAGCGTTGCAGTCTGTGACTTCAACAAGGACGTTCTCAAGTTGTACCTGAGAGCAATAAGGATTTTAGAGTAGGGAAGTAAAGAGAAAGTAAGAGAAAAGATGCCGCAGTCTGGGGACTTTGGCGAGGACGTCTCAAGCTGTACCTGGAAGCTAGAAGGATTATAGAATAGGGAAAGTGAAGAGAAAGTAAGAGAAAGGATGCCGCAGTCTGGGGACTTCGGCTTGACGTTCTCAAGCTGTACCTGAGAGCTAGAAGGATATAGAATAGGGGAAGTGGAGAGAAAGTAAGAGAAAGGATGCCGCAGTCTGGGGACTTCGGCGAGAACGTTCTCAAGCTGTACCTGAGAGCAGGAAGCGTCGCAGTCTGGGAACTTCGACAAGGACGTTCTCAAGTTGTACCTGAGAGCAGGAAGCGTTGCAGTCTGTGACTTCAACAGGGACGTTCTCAAGCTGCACCTGAGAGCGGGAAGCATTGCAGTCTGTGACTTCAACAAGGATGTTCTCAAGCTGCACCTGAGAGCAGGAAGCGTCACAGTCTGTGACTTCGACAAGGACGTTCTCAAGCTGCACCTGAGAGCGGGAAGCGTTGCAGTCTGTGACGTTAACAAGGACGTTCTCAGCTGTACCTGAGAGCAGGAAGCATCGCAGTCTGTGACTTCGACAAGAACGTTCTCAAGCTGCACCTGAGAGCAGGAAGCGTCGCAGTCTGTGACTCCGACAAGGACGTTCTCAAGCTGCAACTGAGAGCAGGAAGCGTCGCAGTCTGTGACTCCGACAAGGACGTTCTCAAGCTGCACCTGAGAGCAGGAAGCGTCGCAGTCTGTGACTTCGACAAGGACGTTCTCAAGCTGCACCTGAGAGCAGGAAGCGTCGCAGTCTGTGACTCTGACAAGAACGTTCTCAAGCTGCACCTGAGAGCAGGAGCGTCGCAGTCTGTGACTTCGACAAGGACGTTCTCAAGCTGCACCTAGAGCAGGAAGCGTCGCAGTCTGTGACTTCGACAAGGACGTTCTCAAGCTGCACTGAGAGCAGGAAGCGTTGCAGTCTGTGACTTCGACAAGGACGTTCTCAAGCTGCACCTGAGAGCAGGATGCGTCGCAGTCTGTGACTTCGACAAGGATGTTCTCAAGCTGCACCTGACAGCAGGAAGCGTCGCAGTCTGTGACTTCGACAAGGACGTTCTCAAGCTGCACCTGAGAGCAGGAAGCGTCGCGGTCTGTGACTTCGACAAGGACGTTCTCAAGCTGCACCTGAGAGCAGGAAGCGTCGCAGTCTGTGACTTCGACAAGGACGTTCTCAAGCTGCATCTGAGAGCGGGAAGCGTCGCAGTCTGTGACTTCGACAAGGACGTTCTCAAGCTGCACCTGAGAGCAGGAAGCGTTGCAGTCTGTGACTTCAACAAGGACGTTCTAAAGCTTTACCTGTGAGCAGGAAGCGTTGCAGTCTGTGACTTCAACAAGGACGTTCTCAAGTTGTACCTGAGAGCAGGAAGGATTTTAGAGTAGGGAAAGTGAAGAGAAAGTAAGAGAAAGGATGCCGCAGTCTGGGGACTTTGGCGAGGACGTTCTCAAGCTGTACCTGAGAGCTAGAAGGATTATAGAATAGGGAAAGTGAAGAGAGATTATAGAATAGGGAAAGTTAAGAGAGAGGAAGAGAAAGGATGTCACAGTCTAGAAACTTCGACGAGGACGAGCTCAAGCTGCACCTGAGTTCTCTAGGAAAAGGATTGGGCTTTTCCTACTTCAAATTACAGCAAGTCAGGAACTGCTAAGCTAATTTAGAATACAGGGCCACTCAATAGTATGAAAATCAATAAGGAAAATACATCCCTAAAACTGAGACTAACTTATTACAGAAGAGAAAATGCACACAAGTGACCAGCCCTGACATACTGTCACCTGAATCACTGCAGGACTGAATACGGAGAATAGCGAACAAATTCCCGCACTAAACTTAAATGTCGTGAAGCGATAGAGTTGAGACTTAAGAATTAAGCCCTCAAAAATAATCTGCTTGAGAGCCTAGCTGAATTTCCCCACTCAACTATTTGTAGTACAAACTGAGATCCCTTACAGGTTTCAAAACCAAGGATAACTCGTTCACCCCTAGTGATACGAATCCAGGAAAAATAACCGACAAGAAAGAAAATCCGCCAGGAGAATCCACCTTCAAATACAGTCGGCAATTCGACATACAATATTCCATTCACTAAAATACAGAATAGAATATCAACCCTCTAGTACACCACTATTGGGAGCGCCGCTCGGATCGCAGCCGTACACAAACCCGTTCACCAAACAACTGCTTCTCTCCCAGGTCTTCTTGAAGCAACACTGGGTCGCTGAAAGTTAGGAGGCCGGGGGAAAAGGGCTTGCTGACCAATGGGAGTCTGAAAAGACGATCACGCCACTGGTCATGTGACAGGGTTTGAATCCACTAGTGCTGATGATAAGGGTGCAGCTAATGATGACACTGATACTAATTGCTACACTAATTCAGGCCGGTAAACAATATTTCTATTCCAGAAATTTCATGAAGAGCGATACTGACCCGACCTGGTAGCCGCTCATCGTTTTGATGATACGAATGCTGCTAATTTAAAGGGGTTGACGGCGATGGTGATAATGCATATACACAACTACAAATCTAACAAAATATATCCGGCAGATGATCCTATTCCTATTCTAAAATAGAATAATTTCGCTAATTTTTCGCTGGACGACGGCTCTCCATCTGTCACAAAAATTCACTTTGTGACACCCCACTCCTACTAAGGTGGGGGGGGGGATTGGCGTTGAACGTACAAGGCGACGTCGGGAATACCGGCTACAACCACACCATCCTCCCTACTTTTCACATTACGGGAACACATTTCAGCGATGGATAAAAAGCGATCAAGTAGACCAAGACGAGGCGCCATACTGCTAAGAGAGTCGAAGCACTACTGAAGCAATAGAAAGGCGACTAGATGGGCTTATAAAAAAAATATTCAGGTAACAACAGTTTAGAAAGACAAGATTATCATTATCGGGAATGCTATAAAAGCAACCCTACAATAAACAGATAACAAAATATCCTGAAAGAAAAGGTTCGAACGTCTTATGCGATGCGACAACGAGAGAAGGAGCAAGAAACCAGTGAATCAACCCTGTCACGGCATCTAACGGGAAAACGTAATAACTAGTTGAATAAAGTGCTTCCTCCGCACCTTGCGCCGTCTAAGGCTAGTATAGGCAACCCGCACTTCACTCCACCAACGCAATTTGCGTTCGCCTGTTCTTCTGAGCTAGATTCCCCCTCCTCTTCCTCTACACATGGGGGCAACAACTTAATGTCTTTCACATGAACAGTCACTAATTTATTCTCTGCTACTTTTAACCTTCACTACTGTAGGACTCAATATCTCAACTACCTCCCAGGGGCCTGAGAACTTTGGAGCGAGTTTCGCGGCAAACTGGTCAACTCCCGAAGATAAATAATGTTCTCTCTTATATATCAACTGTCCTGGGGATAACTGAACATCTCGCCTCTGAAGATTATAATAACGGCTAGCATCCCTTTATGCTTTATCCAAATTATCCACTACAATTTTCCTGGTTTGAATTAATACCTTAATATTTTTCTGTAGCGTGGCCTGACTACTTTCAAGACCCTGCGTACGTGGATCGTCTTGAGACTCGAATGCGGACTCACCTGGAGCCCTCAATTCCCTACCGAAGTTGAGATAAGCTGGAGTCACTATGTTTCGCCCTTTTTGGGCAGGTTTATAAGTTTACTTCATTAGTTAATGTAGGAGCTAGTTTCATTTTTTTATTAATGTTTAAATTTTCTAGTAGTGCCATGTCCTGAAAGGTTTAATTGTGTTTCTTCATCATGTACGAATAATTGTTTCTTCAAATAACCGCTAAGGTACGTAAACTAAGGTTAAAATATAATTTAGGGAAATTAATTAATTGAAACTTCAATCAAAAGATTTTATCAACAAAGCCTGTTATTTTTCAAGTTGATAATATTGATTGAGAATAATCCTTTTGATTTTATTAGTGATGGAAGATACTATAAATTTTTTTCTACAGAAGTATAGAAAGTTTTCAGTTATGTTACATTTGAGTTATTGTTTCTGGAGATATATTATCGTAGAGTATTGCTGAAAGTCAGGAAGATAGCCTTTAAATTGGAATGAAACTTTTAAGATTATGTTCATATTGAGTTTATGACATTTTTTAATTTATATTTTTCAGACTCTGTTTTCTTATGTCATTAAGGCTTTCGAATAATTTAGTAGATTTTTATGATAGAAATCTTAATAGACAAAGAAGAAAGTTTTTCTTTTCCATGAAATTAATATTAATAAATGTTGGCTAGCGCACAAGTTTCCAACAATACTAGTCGAGCTACTATATGAAAAATTATATTTGATTATGCAAACCAAACGAAAAATATCATATAAGTTAGCATCATTTCGATCTAAATTATTCCTTTCCTAAGATTTATATAAAAGTTAACATCATAATTAATGAAGTATTCATTTTTCTAAAAGCATTAAATTTATTTATTACGGGTGTTTTCATAAATGTTGCATTGTATATTAATGACACTCTGGCAAGTAAATCCGTTTTAATTCAATTATGAGAATGAAATCAGAACGTCAAGATAAAATCTAAATTAAATAATTGAATAAACTCCTGTTTTAGCTTTTGATGAATTGTAGGAAGAGTTAGAAATTAATGCTGTAATACATTTATTTACAGCGGTTCATGTGTGTCCCCAAACTAACTTCTTGTACTACCACCCCTTTGGTTCCGCAACTTTATGTAACACCGCTTCAAGACACCCATTCAGACGACAGGTCTAGGGACGTAAGAGGACGTCGCCGTCAAGCCAAATTCAACCGGTAAAAGCTCACCGCCAAAAACAAGGTACTGTAACCCCGACGATAAAGCAACGTACAGACCAACGAAAGTGCAGTGTAGTGAAACAAAGGTTCATTCAAGAATGTCAATCAAAAGTGGGGATTCAAAATTATTATGAAATGGGTTATATGGGTTACTATCGACGAAACTTGGGTTCAACAAGCTTTTCTTTCTTGAGTAATTCCATGTTGAAATGAACTTGTTATTTGATGACTGATATTGTTTGGTTTTGTGACGTATTGCTATCTAATCGGGGATAGTAATGTGCCCCCGAATCAGATGAAGAATGTCACCAAAGTAACATGAAATTGTTGTTTCTGTTGTTCGATTTTAGTTGCCAATGTTTATTGAAGCTGTTTGTATTTTTCAATTATTTCAAATTGTAGTGTTATTCTATACTATAAACCTATTAAATCAGGCATGGCAAGATTGATTGAAGTTTTCTTGACTCTAGCCCGTTCACCTGCATGAATTAGGTATAGACTCAGGTATTTTCTAGATGTGTCGGCCTATTTCTAAATTCTAAATTTTATTCAAAATTATCTTATCTATCATCTTTTAAAAAGTGCAGGCACAACTCTTTCAGTAGGATTACAACTAGGAGAATATGGGGGGGTGAAAAACACATTCACGCCATTATCCTCACAATACAAGCGAAAATACTTGCTAGTATATTGGGTTCCATTGTCACAAATGAGCATCCTAGGTGCTCCATACCGTGTGACGATCAGTTCATGGAAAGCTTTCGTGACTCCTGCGCTATCTGCCTTAGATAGGGTGGCCACTTCTGTCCACTTAGTGAACTGATCTTGAAACACGACTATGTACTGGTGTCCTAACTTGGAACAGGGTAACGGGCCGACTAAGTCAGTACTGACAGTCTCCCAAGGGTGAAACAATTTACGGGGATTTTTCATGCGACCATATGGGGTCCTCTGTTCTACCTTAATTTTAAGGCAGTCATCACACCTCCGAACATAGGTGGCAACATCATTAAACAATCCAGGCCAATAATATAGGCGCGCTATCTTGTCATATGTACGATATATGCCAAAGTGACCCGCGGTTGGAGCATTATGATTTTGTTGTAAAACTTCAGAGCGACAGCTCACTGGGACACAAAGCTTCCACCCCTCAGCACTCTGCTCTTCCTGGAGTCGCCTCCCAGGCCAAATGTGTCTATACAACAACCCATATCTAACTGTATAGTCGGGGAATTTCTCGGGGTCTGCAATCAGTAATGATTTAATTTTCTTTACTCAGCTATCGTCGTTCTCTCGACCAATAGCGATAGGGGCCACCCTGCCCTCGGAGTTCGTTTCTCCCGAAGTGAGCTCCTCCTTACAGGGGGTACGTGAGATTACATCTGGAACTATGTTGAACTTCCCTTTCCTATATTTTATTTTCAAATTATATTGTTGCATTTCCATTACCCATCGTGCTAAACGACCAGTGGGATGGGGAATGGCATGCAACCACTTCAAGGACTGATGGTTGGTAATCACAGTAATTTCGTAACCTTCCACATATGACTTAAATTTTCTCAGGGCATATATCACAGCTAGACACTCTTTCTCGGTTGTGGTATATCGGACTTCGGGACCTCTTAAACCCCTAGTTGCATAAGCAATAACTTTCTCCTCACGATTAATTTCCTGAGTCAAGACAGCTCCCAACCCTTCGTCGGAGGCATCGGTCTGAATCACAAAGGGCAACTCAAAATGAGGATAGGTTAATACTGGGGCACAGGTTAAAGCATCTTTGATTTTCTGAAATGCCGTCTCCTCCTCTTCTCCCCACTGCCAATTCACCTTCAACTTTAACAAACGATGTAACGGATTTGCTAGCTCTGAAAAATTAGGGACAAACCTACGGTACCAGGAGGCTAACCCTAGGAAGCTCCTGAGAGACTTAACATGCTGCGGAGTAGGGAAATATCTAACAGCCCTAATCGTTTCCGGGTCGGTACGGAGGCCTTGCTCTGTCACAATATGACCTAAGTATTTCAGCTCAGATTTCAGAAAATTGCACTTATCTTTATTTATAATTAGACCTGCGTCTCTCAACCTCTGGAAAACCTCTGCGAGATGTTCTCTATGGGATTCAAGAGTCTCCCCTAATACTACCACATCGTCTAAGTACGCGAATGCATATGGTTCGAGTTTAGGCCCTATCACCTGATCTAGCAAACGTTGAAAGGTAGCTCCAGCTGAGTGTAAGCCGAAAGGCATCACTTTAAATTGAAATAGACCTCTGCCCGGCACTATGAAAGCAGTCAATTCTTTACTCTCCTCATCTAACGGAACTTGCCAATAACCACTCTTCAGATCAATAGTAGATATATACTTAGCATCGCGAAGCCTGTCTAAGATACCAGTCATATTTGGGAGGGGGTAAGCATCTCTATGAGTCACAGAATTAAGTTTACGAAAATCAATACAAAACCTTATTTTCCCATTCGATTTTTTTACTAATACGATATGAGAACTCCACGAGCTACAGCTGGGTTCTATGACTCCCTGTTCAAGCATTGTATCGACTTCCTCATCGATCACTTTTTGCATGATAGGGTTCCTGGGATAGGGACGAAGTCTGAAGGGTTCAACTCCTTCCTGGAGTTTTATTTTGTGTTTCAAGATATTGGTCCGTCCTGGGAGTGAAGAGAATTTCCGGATTTCTTCTTCCAGAAAATTATCGAATTTCTCCTGCTCAGAGACAACTGATAACCTACCTTCCCCTTCCCTACTCCGTAATCGGACTCCCTGGGGTTGCATTTCTAATACAGCTCCCATCTTACGCAGATTTTCCACTCCTAAAATCATACGAGGTTCAATATCTGGGACAACTGACACTTGCCATTTATACTCCTTGCCACATACAGTGACCGGTAAAGTGGTCTCTCCTTCTATTTTAAGACGTTTCGCGATCTCACTAGAAACGTATGACTTTTGAGATGAGGTATCTATAGCGGCATTCAGGTCCACCCCCTCTACTCCTACGTGCATGTACATCCCGTTATCTCCGACCTCCCTACTTGGTCTAACGGCAGCTACAGTCGACACCTTAGAAGTATTCGCTGAACTCTTTCTACCACGTATAGCTCCCATTATCTCTGGTTCCCATTCTACTCTATTATGCCTTATTTTGATAGTTAAATTATGCTGAATCATAAATGACACTCCTAACAACACGTCAGGCTTGAGGCCTTCCATCACTACAGCCTGGAAAGAAACAGAAATATTTTCTATTTTCAATTGGGTAAAAACGTTTATCGAGAGGAGAGCAGACTTCCCATCAGCGAGTATCGCTTTATGTGTGCAGTTTTCTTTCTTTACTGACCCCTCACGTTCTAATGCTCTCAGAACTTGTGTACTGATGTAGGATTTTTCCGATCCTGTATCAATCAAAGCGACAAATTTCTGGTTCGCCAAACTCACATCAATGAAAGTCCGTGTATCTCCTGACACAGTTCTGGGGCTTAAAATCTTTGTTGAATGAATTACTGAATTTCCCGACGATCTTTCACTCTGGGACTTACAGTTACACTGATCATGATTTTTCCCACATTCCTTACACTTAGAAAGCTCGGGGCAAGTTGACCTCCAATGTCCTGTATTTTTACAATTCCAGCACACAGGACCCTGACTAGTACTACTCTCTTCTATCACTTTAGTCTCCCGTGCCTTAGTAGTTGCCTCAGCTGAATTTTCTCCCCGTTTATTGTCCTCGATTTTGGTATTCCGTGAGGACAACCTAGAGTGTTTTTCCTCAGCACGGATTGCCTCATATTCCCTAGTTATATCTAACAGTTGGTCTATGTTTTGGGCTCCTACACTTCGGACATGTAACTTATATCTGGGTAATAAATTCTGATACACCCTCTGATATGTCCTATCCCCATCGTAACTTCCTAATCTCCTCATTAAAGTGAGTAGGGCTTCGGCATACTCATCAGCCGGTTCGCCCTCCCTCTGCTTCCTTGCAATGATTTGACTTTCAAGATCGTCACTATATGTATGGGGATAGTATCGGAGTTCAAACGCCTCTACAAAGTCAGCCCACGTCCTCCACTGGGAGCGACGATTCCGCATCCAAAGTAGGGCCCCTCTCTCCATCAGCTCTGGTAGGGCTATAAGAGATTGTTCCCCGGATATCCCATATGCGCTCTGAAGTTCAGCAAGCCTCTCGATAAAACTGGGAGCATCTGATACACCATCAAAACGTAAATTCCAACTTCTTACCTTATCACATACAGCGCCCTGACTATACGTGCCTGAAGAGTGGTGTGGTGCCGGCTCTATACCTGCTGGTCGATTCACTCTGTTGTGGAGGGACGGCTCGGAGTAGACACGGCTCGTGCCTGGAATAGCATCGTCCCGGCGAGTCTGAGAGGTCGCAGTGGTCCGGGACCAATGGTGTTCAACCATCCTCCTCCTCAGCTCCGTCAGAGTCCCCGCTGCCGACAGGCCAAGACTCTCCAGGTAGCTGACCGCTTCCTCCTTACTCAGCCGGTACACCCACGACACTCGAGGGTCGGTTTCTCGCTCTGTGGTGTCTGTCTCGTGATCTCCCTGGTCCTCCTAGTACTCTTGGAGTGTAGACTCCTCTCCCCGTTCTGACATCGTGCACTGGGGTTTACTCAACCTTTGCTCACGATCTACTTGGGCGCCAGACGTCTTAGCCCCACGTTTGGAGATGTCCGTTTTATTAGAAAGTCCTATTCCACCCTCTAGGTTTCCTAATAATTGCGAAGTATTGCTACGACGCAGACTAGCTACAGCCGGGTATGGGTCGGGGTCGGTGACCGTATTGACTGGTGGAGATACTGGACCTACACTTCTCCCCCTGTCCTGATTCTTTACCCTCTGTCTTTGGCGGGAGGTATTTAATTTGAAGGAAAGAGTGTGTGCCCGTGCCATTGTTGGCCAATTCGGCCCTCGGCTCTTGGAATTCAGGTTGGGTGTTAGGGAGAATTGAGGTAACCTTAACCAAGGATACGGATCCGGATATCAGATCCCCACAAATAATTATATTTGTAAAGGTAGTACGCAATATGAACCAACTGCGAGTTGACGGCGAGCAAAGCTGTACCTGCAAGCCCGGAATAAAGGTTGTAGGTGGAGGAACTCGGGATGGGGTTTAACAAGGAATGAAATGGAATTTTTGTTACGGTTTTCACAATCTGAGACTGCGGGCTGTCGGTGTGCAGACTGAACCTGCGCACCCGGTATTAGATCAATATGATTGGAGAGGCGTAACTGGTATAAGGTACAGGATATGGTATACCGAGTTTGAGGTATAGGGAATATTCTATCGGGCTTGGGGAATGGAGATTCGTTAATAGGATTGTTCCTTCCTGTAACTAATGGGGTTTGGTTCAATAACTCGCGATCTGTGAATCGCGATATAGTTCTCAGCAAGCTGAACCTGCTAGCTAAAGGTAGTATATCTATTTCAATTTTATGATGACTAAAGCTCAAAGGATGAGGTTTCCGGTGTTAGATTTCTGAATCGCGAGCCTGCAGCTGCGAAAGGATTTTCAGCAATTCTGAAACTGCTAAACAGGATTCCCGCGCTAATCTGATGACTGCGCGCCGGTTATTAAGGGCCAATCTGTAACTGCCGTTAAGGGTATGGGAATCACTCTCAATCGTCCGAAAAGCTTTTAAATTAATAGTCAGTATGTCGACTATTATGAGAGGATAGGGAAGGGTTTACAAGGATTCTCCCAAGCTTCTCGCTGGTCTGAGAACCGCGACTGGGACGATCTCTAATCTGTGACTGAGATCCTGCTCTACACAAGGTTTCCTACACCTCTTGCTGGTCTGAGGACCGCGACGGGAACGATCTCTAGTCTGGAACTGAGATCTCGCGCTATACAGGGTAGGAGAAATTAAGAGGAAGAAAGATAGAGGATGCCACAGTCTGGGGACTTCAGCGAGGACGTTCTCAAGCTGTACCTGAGAGTGGGAAGCGTCGCAGTCTGTGACTTCAACAAGGACGTTCTCGAGCTGTACCTGAGAGCAGGAAGCGTCGCATTCTGTGACTTCGACAAGGACGTTCTCAAGCTGCACCTGAGAGTGGGAAGCATCGCAGTCTGTGACTTCGACAAGGACGTTCTCAAGCTGCACCTGAGAGCGGGAAGCATCGCAGTCTGTGACTTCGACAAGGACGTTCTCAAGCTGCACCTGACAGCAGGAAGCGTCGCAGTCTGTGACTTCGACAAGGACGTTCTCAAGCTGCACCTGAGAGTGGGAAGTGTTGCAGTCTGTGACTTCGACAAGGACGTTCTCAAGCTGCACCTGAGAGCAGGAAGCATCGCAGTCTGTGACTTCGACAAGGACGTTCTCAAGCAGCACCTGACAGTGGAAGCGTTGCTGTCTGTGACTTCAACAAGGACGTTCTCAAGCTGTACCTGAGAGCAGGAAGCGTCGCAGTCTGTGACTTCGACAAGGATGTTCTCAAGCTGCACCTGAGAGCGGGAAGCGTTGCAGTCTGTGACTTCAACAAGGACGTTCTCAAGTTGTACCTGAGAGCAGGAAGGATTTTAGAGTAGGGAAAGTAAAGAGGAAGTAAGAGAAAGGATGCCGCAGTCTGGGGACTTCGGCGAGGACGTTCTCAAGCTGTACCTGAGAGCTAGAAGGATTATAGAATAGGGGAAGTGAAGAGAAAGTAAGAGAAAGGATGCCGCAGTCTGGGGACTTCGGCGAGGACGTTCTCAAGCTGTACCTGAGAGCAGGAAGCGTTGCAGTCTGGGAACTTCGACAAGGACGTTCTCAAGCTGCACCTGAGCGGGAAGCGTTGCTGTCTGTGACGTCAACAAGGACGTTCTCAAGCTGCACCTGAGAGCAGGAAGCGTCGCGGTCTGTGACTTCGACAAGGACGTTCTCAAGCTGCACCTGAGCGGGAAGCGTTGCTGTCTGTGACGTCAACAAGGACGTTCTCAAGCTGTACCTGAGAGCAGGAAGCGTCGAAGTCTGTGACTTCGACAAGGACGTTCTCAAGCTGCACCTGAGAGCAGGAAGTGTCGCAGTCTGTGACTTCGACAAGGACATTCTCAAGCTGCACCTGAGAGCAGGAAGCGTTGCAGTCTGTGACTTCGGCGAGGACGTTCTCAAGCTGTACCTGAGAGCAGGAAGCGTTGCAGTCTGTGACTTCAACAAGGACGTTCTCAAGCTGCACCTGAGAGCGGGAAGCGTTGCAGTCTGTGACTTCAACAAGGACGTTCTCAAGTTGTACCTGAGAGCAGGAAGGATTTTAGCATAGGGAAAGTGAAGAGAGAGAAAGAGAAAGGATGCCGCAGTCTAGAAACTTCGGCGGGGAAGTCCTCAAGCTGTACCTGAGAGCTAGAAGGATTATAGAATAGGGAAAGTTAAGAGAGAGAAAGAGAAAGGATGTCGCAGTCTAGAAACTTCGACGAGGACGAGTTTAAGCTGCACCTGAGTTCTCTAGGAAAAGGATTGGGCTTTTTCCTACTTCGAATTACAGCAAGTCAGGAACTGCTAAGCGAATTTAGAATACAGGGCCACTCAATAGTATGAAAATTAATAAGGAAAATACATCCCTAAAACTGAGACTACCTTATTACAGAAGAGGAAATGCACACAAGTGACCAGTCCTGACATACAGTCACCTGAATCACTGCAGGACTGAATACGGAGAATAGCGAACAAATTCCCGCACTCAACTTAAACGTCATGAAGTGACAGAGTTGAGACTTAAGAATTAAGCCCTCAAAAATAATCTGCTTAAGAGCCTAGCTAAATTTCCCCACTCAACTATTTGTAGCACAAACTTGAGATCCCTTACAGGTTTCAAAACCAAGGATAACTTGTTCACCCCCAGTGATACGAATTCAGGAAAAATAACCGACAAGAAGAAAATCCCCAGGAGAATCCACCTTCAAATACAGTCGGTAATTCGACATACAATATTCCATTCACTAAAATACAGAATAGAATATTAACCCTCTAGTACACCACTATTGGGAGCGCCGCTCGGATCGCAGCCGTACACAAACCCGTTCACCGAACAACTGCTTCTCTCCCAGGTCTTCTTGAAGCAACACTGGGTCGCTGAAAGTTAGGAGGCCGGGGGAAAAGGGCTTGCTGACCAATGGGAGTCTGAAAAGACGATCACGCCACTGGTCATGTGACAGGGTTTGAATCCACTAGTGCTGATGATAAGGGTGCAGCTAATGATGACACTGATACTAATTGCTACACTAATTCAGGCCGGTAAACAATATTTCTATTCCAGAAATTTCATGAAGAGCGATATTGACCCGACTCGGTAGCCGCTTATCGTTTTGATGATACGAATGCTGCTAATTTAAAGGGGTTGACGGCGATGGTGATAATGCATATACACAACTACAAATGTAACAAAATACATCCGGCAGACGATCCTACTCCTATTCTAAAATAGAATAATTTCGCTAATTTTTCGCTGGACGATGGCTCTCCATCCGTCACAAAAATTCACTTTGTGACACGGTGAATAGAATTGTTCATCGGCCAATTGTAATCCACTCAAATGAGACAATTTAGACCTATCTATTTCACAAGAGGGCAACCGTTCAACAATACTCTCTACCACGAGAGACTCGATGGAGAAACAAATATCTGAGTCAATTCTAGTTTGAAAGGAGAAGCATGTACGTCCACGTACAACCATCTCCTTTCCTCCAAAACCGTGAACAACAGTATTCAATTTACTTATTGGAAGATTCAATTTTTTACAAGCACTGGATGTAATAAAATGCGATTGAGAACCGCTATCCAACAAAACACGAAGTTCATGTAATCCACCAGATGAACTTTTCACTCTTCATTAAATCTGGCAGAAGTTCGTTTCACTTAAATCTGTCAGTAGATTGCCTCTCTCTCTCTCACACATATCTCTCTCTCTGCTATAAATCATCATCAATACACCGTGACTAAATGTAATTGAGCTTGACTGAATGTAATTAGGCATGACTATATTAAATGGAGCATGACTAGAGAAAGTGTGAGAGAGAGAGAGAGAGAGAGAGAGAGGTCCACCGCCTGGTGACATCGACGAGGACGAGTTTAAGCTGCACCTGAGTTCTCTAGGAAAAGGATTGGGCTTTTTCCTACTTCGAATTACAGCAAGTCAGGAACTGCTAAGCGAATTTAGAATACAGGGCCACTCAATAGTATGAAAATTAATAAGGAAAATACATCCCTAAAACTGAGACTACCTTATTACAGAAGAGGAAATGCACACAAGTGACCAGTCCTGACATACAGTCACCTGAATCACTGCAGGACTGAATACGGAGAATAGCGAACAAATTCCCGCACTCAACTTAAACGTCATGAAGTGACAGAGTTGAGACTTAAGAATTAAGCCCTCAAAAATAATCTGCTTAAGAGCCTAGCTAAATTTCCCCACTCAACTATTTGTAGCACAAACTTGAGATCCCTTACAGGTTTCAAAACCAAGGATAACTTGTTCACCCCCAGTGATACGAATTCAGGAAAAATAACCGACAAGAAAGAAAATCCCCCAGGAGAATCCACCTTCAAATACAGTCGGTAATTCGACATACAATATTCCATTCACTAAAATACAGAATAGAATATTAACCCTCTAGTACACCACTATTGGGAGCGCCGCTCGGATCGCAGCCGTACACAAACCCGTTCACCGAACAACTGCTTCTCTCCCAGGTCTTCTTGAAGCAACACTGGGTCGCTGAAAGTTAGGAGGCCGGGGGAAAAGGGCTTGCTGACCAATGGGAGTCTGAAAAGACGATCACGCCACTGGTCATGTGACAGGGTTTGAATCCACTAGTGCTGATGATAAGGGTGCAGCTAATGATGACACTGATACTAATTGCTACACTAATTCAGGCCGGTAAACAATATTCTATTCCAGAAATTTCATGAAGAGCGATATTGACCCGACTCGGTAGCCGCTTATCGTTTTGATGATACGAATGCTGCTAATTTAAAGGGGTTGACGGCGATGGTGATAATGCATATACACAACTACAAATGTAACAAAATACATCCGGCAGACGATCCTACTCCTATTCTAAAATAGAATAATTTCGCTAATTTTTCGCTGGACGATGGCTCTCCATCCGTCACAAAAATTCACTTTGTGACACGGTGAATAGAATTGTTCATCGGCCAATTGTAATCCACTCAAATGAGACAATTTAGACCTATCTATTTCACAAGAGGCAACCGTTCAACAATACTCTCTACCACGAGAGACTCGATGGAGAAACAAATATCTGAGTCAATTCTAGTTTGAAAGGAGAAGCATGTACGTCCACGTACAACCATCTCCTTTCCTCCAAAACCGTGAACAACAGTATTCAATTTACTTATTGGAAGATTCAATTTTTTACAAGCACTGGATGTAATAAAATGCGATTGAGAACCGCTATCCAACAAAACACGAAGTTCATGTAATCCACCAGATGAACTTTTCACTCTTCATTAAATCTGGCAGAAGTTCGTTTCACTTAAATCTGTCAGTAGATTGCCTCTCTCTCTCTCACACATATCTCTCTCTCTGCTATAAATCATCATCAAATACACCGTGACTAAATGTAATTGAGCTTGACTGAATGTAATTAGGCATGACTATATTAAATGGAGCATGACTAGAGAAAGTGTGAGAGAGAGAGAGAGAGAGAGAGAGAGGTCCACCGCCTGGTGACATACGAGGATATTCGCTGGTCTCAAGAACACTTGTGAGGCTATATATCCTTAGAAGGATATCCTTGTAAGTACCCAGCATTTTTCTTGGTTGGAATCGTTAATATATGCTTCTAGAAGGGCAACTAGCCCACTTTCATTGAAATCGGTAAATATCACCACAAGTGACTTTTCATCTACTGCATTAGTTGATAGTGTACTCCGCCAGGGCTGCGCTGAACGCACTTTTCTCTCTCCAAAAAGAGAGAAGATAGGTGATCCTTATGTGGATATGAGCTGTGATTGGCTCATTTGAATTTCAGAGAGAGTAAATGTATCTTAATCTTCACTTGCTAGGCTAGAGACGGACAATAGCGCTGCGCTATTGCCAAGTCGACATCATAAACAAAATAGTCATGGAGTGGATGTTTCAGCTTTTGCAGTCTGATCTACCTTCCCCCAAGTGAACCCAGAGAATTTCTGTGATTTATTTGGGCGATAGGGGATGTTAGATTCCTCCTTAGGTGATGTAGTATTAAGCCTTCTAGGCAATCTGAAATACTTACAACTAAGGAAGGAATTTTACTAAGTTAATTTATTAATTTTACTAA
>NW_024091740.1:0-19634 GCF_014356525.2 Nilaparvata lugens
AATTCAAAGCTTAATATAGAAGTCAAAAGCCCATAAAACGAATATTACACACATAATTATCCTTGGAAGTCATTCATGGAGAAGATTTCTAGTACAATTCCAGAAAAATAATGAAAATCCTATAGCAATTCGTTGTCAAACAAAGCAAAATTGATTTCATTTTGTTCGATTAACAAAGAATGATTAATAAAGAGCAACAATAATAAATATTTCACAATAAAGAAAAATACTACCAGAACAATGGGTAGGAATTATTGAAGAAAACGACTTGGTATGAAGTGTGTTCACTCACTTTCCACATACCGGTACCCTATCGACAGTAGTGAGTAAAAACTTTCTACTTCAACTTAATATTAGGCTTACAATACCGTATATACCTACTAATTCTTCGGATTATAATTTTATTTCTATATAAAGATAAATTTGATTACCTGTAGAGCGCTTGAGCGAATTCACATTCAGGATTGTCTTGTGCCTTGACATCAATTCCCAGAGCAGTCTCTGAAATCAATAACAAATTTGGTCACAGTATTTTTTTGCTGAGGGTGATGCCCATATTAAATTAAGTGGACCTACAGTTTCAGGTGGGTTCCGAACCGCAGGGAAGCGATTTGGAGAATCATACGGTAATGAATTATCATTTTTAATAAGTTGTTGATGATTATGTTGAATAGCCACTTGAATAGTCGAATTAGAAGCATCAAATTTAATTATAACTAAAGTGCGAGATAAATTACTTTTAACACGGCTCTTTCTCGAAGACGGAGAGGCCCGATGCTCTATCCTCCACTAATCACTCCCACTACCTAGCAGCATTCTCCTTCTTTTGTGTCTGAGTGAGAGAGCTTTGTAACGCGACGCGGCAACACTCCCCTCCATCTATTGCTGGCAATGCTCCAAGTAGGGAACTGGTCAGCAGGTATATTGGTTTGTGTATGTTACAGAGATGTTTTCATCACAAGAACATGAAGCAAAATGACACGGCGCATCCAATTGTTCGCAGGATGTCCGTCTGTGTCTACGCTACAAACTGTGGAGGGAGAAATGGGTTTCTCCTCTTCATGTTAAAAGTAATTTATCTCGCACTTTAGCAGGTAATCCGTGTTCCGCAAGGGTTAATTTTAAAACATGAAAAACTGGAAACTTGATGTAGTGAAATCTTAAAGAGTTGAAAATAGGTCTATAACCATCCTCCGGTTGAATAAGAATCTATATATGCAGAATTTCAAGTTAATTAGTCCAGTATTTGAGACGTGATGATGCGTCAAACATAATTTCCCTATCCCGTACATGTATAAGCCAGTTCTTTACTTTATTATAGTATAGATGAATTATGACAGATTGGAAGTTAATCTCACATAATACTCAAGTCAAATTTGGTAAAATATGAAAATCTCAACCTGGGATTATATATTCTATACTTACTTATGCAATTCTTATATTATCATAATATTATAAATGATTATGAGCTCTGTTTATAGTGGATAAAACGTGACTTATTAAATTTGAATTTGGGTGAGATCCGAACCACTACTCACGGCAGATAATATCGAGAGTGGCAGGACTGATCAGGTCGAACAAATCAAATTGCTCCGCTTTGTTCAGATGAGGCGCCAACTTCTCCACCAGCAGTTTGTTCTGCTGGTTGAAAACTGGCACAAATTGTTCCAACAGTTTGTTGTTGAAAGCAGGCGTGATAGCTCTGCGGTTTTTCTTCCATTTATCAACTGAAACGAGGAAACGAGAAAAAAATCTTTATTAATCAATAAAGTTTCATCCTTTTTGAATTCAATAATAGGCCTATCATATCAAATCAAATGAAATCATTTACTGTCAAAAACACAAAGTGTCACAACAACGTAAATACTTTACAGCAGTAACATGAAACAATATCCAGATCATGCTTATAAAACATAAAATCAGTCACTAAAATTAAAATAAAAGAACTGTAAGGGATATATTGACGGCGGGAGAAGCCTCCACCAAATATGTAAGCAAGATCTGCCTTCACCAAATATGTAAGGGTGGGAAAATATAAAAAAAAGAAAAGATCGTACAGGTTTTTGATATTTAACACAAAACAATAAATTATTTATAACAAAATTAGAATTATAATTGAAAATTAGGAAATAATAATAAACAGATGAATATTTCAAGGGCTACTCGCTTTGCTGCTAGTGAGGTTTCAATTGTTGTGGTTATGAAAATTTAAGAACAATGACTCAGTAGTCACCTACTTATGAAAATGGCTTCCCACTTTGGCATCCACTGGTTGAAACACGACGTTAATTATTAATTAAAATCAAAAAAACTGATCTAATGAAGTGGGTTCAGATCCCTTCCTATTTAATAATACAATTCTCTTTAAACTGCCCGAACTGTGACAGGAAAACTGTATTATAAAACAAGAACAAAATCTATCCCTTTCACCAGAACAGCCGGACTTTACTCACAGTCCTTACGAACGAGCTCACAACCAAAAGTAAAATTTGGGTATTAATATATAGCCTAACTCAGTCAATGGAAGCCATTCCAAATACATATTTTTATCAGTCGCACAAGCGGCACGTTTGTTATTGAAAACAAAAGAGAAGCTACATTAATTTTGACTACAAATGAAATAAACAATCTTTCTGTCGATGACAAAAATTGTTCAAAGACAAAAACACTGTTCATTAAACTTTTCTAAATTAAAACTCTAAAATCCTGATCAATATGAGATAAATATATGATTCATATATATGTCCCATATGACCAGGTGACAGAACTCATGTACATTAAATATATAGGCACCTCTTCATCAATAATACTTTCATTCACTTTCAAATACTTTTTAAAACAGTGATTTTCCATTGTTTTCACATTCTTGGGAAGAAAAAAGAGAAAAATACTTAAAATAGACAGCTGCTAAGGCATAAGATAGCATCTTATTTATATATTTTCTGTTTAGGCTACTTTTATAAAAAGAAAGAAAAATAAAATCTTAGTACCCTTTTTTTGAAATATTAATCACAACATGTTTCGGACATTGATGCCATTTCCAAGTGATATGGAGTAAATAAAAAATACTGCTAGAAGATTCTTATTTTGATCATATGTTAGTGTATTCATATGATTTTATGACATTTTTGATAGGATCATGCGAATTTAAATCCACAGTCTATAGTTTTAGTTCATAAAATCATATGAATACACTAACATATATGATCAAAATAAGAATCTTCTAGCAGTATTTATTTATTTACTCCATATCACTTGGAAATGGCATCAATGTCCGAAACATGTTGTGATTAAATATTTCAAAAAAAGGGTACTAAGATTTTTATTTTTAATGATTCCATAGCTGATCATATAGGGAGATCGTCGCTTTCACAGTTCCCATTCCCAGCCTATAGCCATACTGACTGTCACTGAACAGATTATTCACCTCAAATACTGAACCATCTGAATATTTACAACTTTTCAAAAACTTTTTTAGATATAATTGGAACCAAAGATATAGGTCTGAAACTATTGCAATCAGATTTGCTACCTTTCTTGAATATTGGAACTACCTTTACCAACTTCAATGCATCAGGAAACACAGAGTTTAATATACAACTATTTATAATGTGGGTTAACACTTCACTTAGATAATCTAATCCTAATTTAAAATTAAGTGTCATACCATAGATATCAGCACATTTGCTGGATTTCATGTTTCTTATGACATTCTCGACCTCAATCTTACTGACTATCTGAAACTGAATTTACAAGAAGGTCTGGAGTTACAACTATTTAGATATTCTGCTGAGCTCTGTTTACACACCTTTTTAGCTACACTATTTACAATTTCATCAATCTTGTCAATAAAAAATCTGTTAAACTGGTTTGAACTTAAATCACTAACAGTACCCTCAAACCGTCGTTTACTGCCACATTCATTCTTTATGATAGTCCATTTGCTTTGCCCTTATTGCTAGATGATATGATAATTCGTCATTTTTTTCTCGTCTAATTTCCCTGAGTAATGTTCTGAACCTTTTCTTATATTTCTTAAACAATTCTTTAACAGAAAGTATACCAGTGCTCAAGTATGTATCATAGAGGCAGTCGCACAGCTCCTTTATGTAGCTAAGTTCTGGACTATAAATTTTATTCTTTTTAGGTAAAGTGGGCTTAACTGTGACACTTCTGAGAGGAAAGGCTTCGTTCACCACAGACTCAACAGTATTGAGAAAACAATTCACTTTATTCACTGTATTCAGAATAATAAATTCACTTACAAATCCACAAAGACTTTTGCTAAATAGACTCCACAGAAAGGATTCTTCAAATAGAGCAGATCCTATTCTCTAGCTTCTAGAGAGTCAATAGATGAATAAAATGTCTTCAGTTTCACACTTAAGATATTAAGTTAGTTGAATGAGAATTTATATTGTGGAATTTTCTCATATAATTGAAAAAACACAGTTCTATTTTGTCACATCCACATATTTATTAGACTTTGATACAGGACAACAGTTTCTAAATCTTCAGCTGTAGATATGTTATTAGTTTCAACATGAAACTAAAGTCCAGTATCAATGTCTAATAAATGTGCATGTGACAAAATAAACCTGTGTTTTTTCAAGAGGTTGAGTCGTTGTGGGTAATAAGGATAAGCTGGGTTTACACCTAAGTTATTAAGAAAATGTTAATCCTTAAAGATTCAATTAGATTGAACGGAACTTGACAAACACATATGTTCATCATGTGTATGATAAGTTATGTTCAATCTAATAGAATCTATAAAGATTGAGTTATCAACATTTTGTTAATAACTTTGGTGTAAACGCAGCTTTAGAGTAGCCTATATTTCGAATGAGAGGTTACTAGTGCTGGAAAAATCTTATTTTGTCCAGAATATTGTGAGCAGATTTGAAGCTCGAAATGAATCCCATTTGAATTTCAAAATCATACTTTGTGTGCATGAAAATAATGATTTTAATTGGATTCTGGAATCAAAAATTGAATTTTATTATTTACCTGGTGCAGAGAAGAGACCAGTGCCGACAGTATTTCTGAAGAACCTGTAGAGCGGATCCTTCCCCAGAGTCTTGGAGCTATTGAGCACTATCTGGAACAAACCAACCGGCATTATTAATTATCTAAAAAATTAAAATATTGTGTTTATTATATTTCATGAAAAAATGTCCATTCATCAATCAGCTATTGAGCACTATCTGGAACAAACTATTAATTATTAATTATATAAAAATTATAATATTGTGTTTATTATATTTCATGAAAAAATGTCCATTCATCAATCAGCTATTGAGCACTATCTGGAACAAACTATTAATTATTAATTATATAAAAATATAATATTGTGGTTATTATATTTCATGGAAAAATGTCCATCCATCATCAATCAACTATTGAGCACTATGGAACAAACCAACCGGCATTATTAATTATCTAAAAAATATAATACCCATTATATTTTATGAAAACATGATCCATTCATCAGTAAAGTCATAAGTTAAGTAGAAGAATAATTTTATTCCTTCAATGCATAACAATATGCTATCGGAAACGTCAATTTGTTAATAATACGGTACCTACATAACTTCAGGTTTCAATCTCACAATAGTAAAATGTACATAATACAATAATTTATCTATACAAGGTATCTTTCAATAGAATAAAGAATATACAGCAAATAGGATAAGTCTTATAATATGGTCATTGAATAATAAAATAAAGAATACATTGAGAACATAACAATACAACTATTGAGAACACTATCTTATACTTAAGGATAAGTCTTATAACATGATAGAATATAGTCATTAAATAATAAAATAAAGAATACATTGAAAACATAACAATACAACAGCTATAGAGAACACTTATACTTAAAGCTGTATTCTTCTCTACTTCAGTTGAAAAACCTAGTTGTCAAATGCTAAGTTAAAGAAATCTGAAAGTGAGTACAATGGATTGTCTAATATTAAGCTGCGTACACATATTCGCGCTTCCAACCAGCACCGAGCACGCTCCTCCCTCGTACCGCCCTCGTATCACCCTCGTACCACCCATCGAACCACAGTCGCACCGCCCACGCACCCATCATGAACGTTATGGAAGATGTTAGATCTTCTCGCGTTCCCTGGTCGAACCAATGTTGTTCCCCGGTCGATCATCAATCGCTCTGCTGGAGTGACGTTCGGTTGCGGAGCAGAGCGAAAGTCTGTACGCACCTGTAGGCGCTCTATGTTCTGTTTGCAAAATTTTAGTTGGTAGGTACCTGGCTAGTATGGGCAATTTATTGAATAATTTCAATGATACAGTATATGATTCGGGCTGGTTGCTATCCTAGTCAATCTAGTATATGGTACATCTATTTTTGATTTGTTCCTAGTGTTATGTCTGAATGTTGGTTCTGCAGCTATATGAGCCTGAATTCTGTTTTATTTGTAGGAAAAGTTTGAAAGCGACCATGCTGTAAACTGTCATGATTTTCAACACCCTCCTGTCAAGTCAACACCTACTGGAATCAAATATTTGATAGTCAAACACGGGTTCAACAGTGAACAAAAAAACTTGTTTTTTGACTCAGGGGACCTTGAAAACGTATAGAAAACTTGAAATTAGGGTACCTTAATTTTTTTTGGAAAGCAAATCTTTCCTTACCTATGGTAATAGGGCGAGGAAAGTAAAAAATACTAAATAGTAAGGTACTGTGAATATTTATTTCATTCATCAAATTAGGAAGTAATAATAATATTAATAATATCGAGTGACCTGGCTGGCTCAGGTCTGGTGTCAGAGTTTTCAGGTCGCAACTGATCAATTTCAGGGCCTCTGACTGCCTAATGACTGCTTTTTAGGCAGCCGGGACCGACGGCTTAACGTGTCCATCCGAAAACACAAATAGGAAGTGAAACATGTAACTTACTCTGTTCAAGAGTTCCACCGTTCTAGCCAATGAAAGTTTCCTACAAAAAATGATTTCTTTATTTTTTCAATAGCCTCAAATAATATTCGGCTTTCCAGTTCCATTCACAGTTCACTCAGTCATATTATTCCTGTTCATATCATAGATACCGGTACTGTTGCTGTAATATTTCTTAATTCAGATATTTGTTGTTGCTGGTGAGATGCTGTGATATGTATCCATTATGAAAACACTAGGATTTTATAAAAAATGTCACATATTTATTGTAAAATTACAAATAATATGTTTCAACACCAAAGGTGTTATCTTCAGTGTGATATTCTTGTGAAAATTTAGTAATATTTTTGACAAAATCTCAGTGTTTCCATATTTCTCAATTCTCAAATTCAATTCCCACAGTAAAAATGCAACAAACATGCAGTCTACTATAGTGGAGTCCACGTTATAATGGCAGTGTTTGATTAGCAATGGTATTGCTATCCTTGTCTATCGTTCAACAAAGCGGATAGCGCTATCTCTTTCTCTGTTGCAGGATCATCTTTTAAGAATGTAGAGTAATTAATTTTTTGTGTAGTTCAAAAGTTGATATTGTGGTAATCATTCGTATTGAATGTAAAAGACTAAGAAATTGTCAAAAACCACAGATTTATTGATACTTATTTAGAAAGACCGCTTTCGGTTATTACACCATTGTCAATCTCTGATAAACTAAAACTAAATACAAGAGCAGCAGAATTCATACAGCTGCTTTAGTTTCATACAGCTCTTGTATTTAGTTTTAGTTTATCAGAGATTGACAATGGTGTAATAACCGAAACCGGTCTTTCTAAATAATTATCAATAAATCTGTGGTTTTTGACAATTTCTTAGTCTTTCTCATTCAATTTAATGATTAATTAAGAAAATATTTCATCTTAATTATGAAAATTCATTATGGAATTATTAAAAAATATAATCTCTTGCTTAATAAAATATAATTGATTATTTTGAACGAGAATAAACAGTTAATATTTCATCAATAAACCTGTATTAGCTCCCGTCAATACGCCATCATTACGTCATTACGTCAATCAGCATTGACAAGACAGAGGCTCGGCAACGTTGTTCTGGATCTTTCTCCACTGCCATTATAACGTGGACCTCACTATATAGATCCAATCCCCAGCATTGAATGGGAAGCATAAATAATGTTATATTCATAATCAATTCTGAAATTTCAAACTGAATCTCCAACAGAATACATTGCAAAATTTCTCAGTAGGCCTATATCAGCAAAGCGATTTCGTCACATCCAATCTGCAACGGTCAAACTGTTTTCTATCAAAAACTGTTACACAGTAGTCGACAGTAGTTGACGGCCGATTTGCCTAACAACGGTCAGATTTGACCGTGACACTTGATCGGCGATTAGTCATGCGCTGACTGTGGATTACGGGTCGAAAACCGGAGATTAAAGTCACTTATCTGAGTTAGTGGACCTGGGTGACCATCAATTTTGTCAATGTCATGTTTTGGTTCAATCCGGTTGACTGAAGCTTTCAAAAACATTTTTATATTAATTTACAGTACCTATTGAAACTTACTAGTAGTTCTGTGAACAGTAGAACTCACGCAAAATTCTCATCCACAAATAAGTACTGATTGAAACTATAGACCTTATGGAAATACAGCAATAGACTGGCATCTCCACACATCTGTGTAATCACTTGTCAGCTGATTTATGATGAATAATTCTATAGTCTAATTTTTACTCTAATATTGGCGGATGAAGGAGGCTCCTTTTTCCTTTTATATTATCCTTGAAATGCAACATTTCCAAAAATTTGGATTAAAAAAGGAACATACCTGTCAACTGTCAAATTTCATGAAAATCTATTACCGCGTTTCGCCGTAAATGCGCAACATATAAACATTTAAACATTAAGAGAAATGCCAAACCGTCAACTCGAATCTTAGACCTCACTCCGCTCGGTCAATTAGATTTAATAATTATTATAATAGAATAGAAAATGAGGAACAAAGTGAAATATAATCTAGAACATTGGATTGTGGCTGAATCACCAATTTTGGCAATATTAATTATTTATTATTGTGTAAAAATTATAAAAACTTGACAGTTATTATTATTTTTCTGTGCATTTATATTATGTTTATCAAGTACTTGGATTATGATAAAATTCAACATCCATAGATTATCATCCATCAACAGAATTGTTTCATTTGTACTGCTGTTATTAAATTGAAATAGTTATTTGTGCAACTAGTGTGCAAAGTGACAGTTTGCTGCACCGAAAGAAACGTTTACGGCTCGGGCGGAATGGTTTCTTGAGTGCAGCAGAGGAACTTTGCGCACGTATTTCACATTAAGTTTTTCCTACAGTTACCATTGAATATGAAAAGTGGGTAATTATGGGTAAAATTGCCTGAAATGCATCAAATGTTTTTCTGTGTAATTTTATTATTGATAAAACCTTAATTTATTGTCAAATTGAATAAAAATGTTGGTTATAATATATAATAGTAATAATTTGCGCGTTGTGCTTCGGTGCACCTCTGCTCACTATAGCAGCCACAGCAGTCACTGTTACCAACTTCATTTTGATTTTGCTGCACTGTTGCTCCATATAACCTACTAAGTTAGTATTTTGCGTTGCCATGTTGCAAATCTGGAGTGCAGAAAAATTTTTCCCGCACTAGAGCGGAAAAGTGATTCTTTGCGTTCTGTAATCAGTGCAGCAATGGCCACTTTTCAACGTAACTGTAGGAAAATGTATTTTTCCTCCACCTACTATCAAAAGTCTCATTTTACACCCTGGAATCGAATACTAAAGTACTACTTTTCCTCCCATGGGACTAAAAATAATTCCCAGCGGGAAAAGTGATCACTTTTACTCCAAGGGAGTAAAAATAACCCATAAGATTAACATGGGAAGAAGTCCGACAACGCCGCGATTGAAGAATGAGGAATGTGGCAACACTGTCGTGGTCGGTAGAGGAAAAGTAAAAGAGCTCTATTTCGATCTTTGGAATATTTTAGCTCTAGGAATAAGTAGCTCTATTTCGATTGTTAGGTTATGTTCAACCGTTGGTGGATATGAAAAAGTACACACCTCTAACGTCATCGGCATCTCTCGAGAGCGTTCATCTAAAGGTACGTTTTCGTTTATGCGAACTTTTCCGCAGTCGACGACGGCAAGCATTGTTGACATTCATATTGTCCAAATTTCAAGTGTGCTAAAAGAGCTCTATTTCGATCTTTGGAATATTTTAGC
Source organism: Nilaparvata lugens (assembly GCF_014356525.2). Classification (NCBI taxonomy): domain Eukaryota; kingdom Metazoa; phylum Arthropoda; class Insecta; order Hemiptera; family Delphacidae; genus Nilaparvata; species Nilaparvata lugens. The sequence continues at coordinate 10,195 of NW_024091740.1, forward strand.
TCTAGGAAATAAGTAGCTCTATTTCGATTGTTAGGTTATGTTCAACCGTTGGTGGATATGAAAAAGTACACACCTCTAACGTGGATATGAAAAAGTACACACCTCTAACGTCATCGGCATCTCTACGAGAGCGTTCATCTAAAGGTACGTTTTCGTTTATGCGAACTTTTATTTAATTATTCAATATACAAATTATTCATTGTTATAGGTATTGGTGTAGGTGGAGAAAATGTTGTGTGCATCACGGGACTAAAGTACTTATTCTCCCTCAGGGAAATTGTCGCCCTCGGCTACACCATCGGGCGACACAGTTTCCCTCAGGGAGAAAAAGTTGCACTTAGTCCCTAGATGCACAAATAACTATTTTATACTTAGAACTCGTGGCTGGAGCTCAAGGCTTCTTTTTCCAGTCACGCCAAAAACTTTTTTCATTTCATTCTTTCTTTCTTATTAATCTTGTTTCTGTTTGTGTAAACAATTAGTTTTCAATGAGGCTTGTTTTGGCATTAAGCTGTAAGCCTCTATATGTTTTAATTTATCTATGATGTAAATAAATAAATAATCAATAAAACTTGAAAATGGACAAAATAGGTCGAAAGTAGTTGTTGAAGTGTTTTTAAGTTTTTTAAAGTGTTTTAATAAAAGGGTACTACAAGTCTTATATTGTTTTTATTAATTTGAATAATGTAGCCCATATAAATGGAGTGATTCTATAAATGTATGAAATAATATCAATATTACTTTTATTATATAGCCTAATAATATTTATAGTGGAATAAACTGATAACCCACCTGTATATCCTCAGGATTTTTGAGCACCACTATAAGTAATGGACCGATCCACACACGAAACGGAGACTCGTATGACGAAGAAATTGAAATGATTTTCCCCATCACATCTGAAACAAATTGAGAATAAAATAGCAGATTGCAAATCATAGACTCGAGGAACATTTCAAGGTCAGAAGAGTTTAAAAGGTGGAGAATTTTGAAAAGTCAAAAAATCTTGAAAGGTAAAAAATTATGAAGGGTTAAAACATCTTGAAAGGTCATTAACCTATCAAACTCTCAATGGTTGTAAGATACCGTACTGGTACTCTACTATATTGACTGAAGAAGATGACGGATAAGAAGAAGAAGAAGAGAAAAGAAGAAGAAGAAGAAGAAGAAGAAGAAGAAGAGAGAAGAAGAAGAAAGAAGAAGAAGGAGAAGAAGAAGAAGAAGAAGAGAAGAAGAAGAAGAAGAAGAAAGAAGAAGAAGAAGAGAAGAAAAAGAAGAAGAAGAAGAGAAGAGAAGAAGAAAAGAAGAAGAAGAAGAAGAAGAAGAAGAAAAGAGAAGAAGAAGAAGAAGAAGAAGAAGAAGAAGAAGAGAAGAAGAAGAAGAAGAAGAAGAGAGAAGAAGAAGAAGAAGAAGAAGGAGAAGAAGAAGAAGAAGAAGAAGAAGAAGAAGAGAGAAGAAGAAGAAGAGATAAGAAGAAGAAGAAGAAGAAGAAGAAGAAGAAGAAGAAGAAGAAGAAGAAGAAGAGGAAGAAGGAGACGGGAGAAGAAGACGAAAGGAGAAGAAAAAGAAGTCAGGAGAGGAAGAAAAAAAGAAGAAGAAAAAGGAGAAGGAAGAGAAGAAGAAGACGAAGAAGAAGAAAAAGGTGCACGGAGAAGAATTCAGTGAGTATACTGTACTGAAGACATGAAAAATGTGGAGAGAGACAAGGAGAAGAAAAGTTTGAGAAAGAAGAAGGCGGAGAAGAAGAAGAAGAAGAAGAAGAGAAAAAGAAGAAGAATACAGGAGAGGAGGAAGAAGAAGAAGAAGATGATGAAGGTGCACGGAGAAGAATTCAGTGAGGATGCTGTAGATGTAAGACAAGAAAAATGTGAAGAGAAACAAGGAGAAGAAGAGTTTGAGAAAGAAGAAGGCGGAGAAGAAGATTTTTCTTGTTTTCTTGGAGAAGATAAAAGTTTTTTTCCAAATTAGTACCTACTGTAGTAGTTTTCTGTTGCAGTATTCGTAAAATTTTTATTTGTATTCAGTTGAAGGAGGAATGAGAAAGAAGAAGATAAAAGAAAGAAGAGAGAATAAAAAGGAATAAGAAAGAAGAGAGAAGAAGAAAAAGGAGAAAGAAAGAAGACATAAGTAATCACTCAACAATGTGATGATGATTACGTAATGGAAGGCATTTATATACACATGGAATAATCCATTTTAAGACAGCCATTGTCCCATTGTCACATTCTTACATAGACTATTAATGGGAAAATCCTTGTTTTCACTTTCAACAAGTCCTTGTTTGCCATTATGCTATGTTAAAAACATCATTTTCAAAGATAATAATGTTTATTCTAAGTTCAAAACATTGTTTTTGAAGATGCAAAAAGAATCCACTTTTTCAGTTGTTGTTAAGTAATCATTGTTTTTGAAGAATCTACTGTTATAAAATATGTAAAATATTGGGTTTCAAGTAGGGATGGGTATCGAAAGACAAAACATCGATGTTTTGAACATTGATGTTTTTTTTCACCATAACATTGATAAGTGAAAAACATCGAACAGTAAACATCGATGTTAAAAACATCGAACAGTAAACATCGATGTTAAAAACATCGATGTTTGATGTTGAAACATCGATGTTTATAAATAAAGATGTATCGATACCCATCCCTAGTTTCAAGTACTGCTTTTAAACATGATGGAACCTTCAACTAGACATGACAAGAATTCTAGGCTTAAATCTGTGCTTCAACTTACAACTTACAACTTACAACTTACAACTTACAACTTACAACTTACAACTTACAACTTACAACTTACAACTTACAACTTACAACTTACAACTTACAACTTAAACCTTCAACATCTACAACTTGAAGATATAGTGAGGTCCACGTTATAATGGCAGTGTTTGATCAGCAATGGTATTGCTATCCTAGTATAACATTCAACAAAGAGGATAGCGCTAGCTCTTTCTCGCTTTGCTCTGTTGTCAGATCGTCTTTTAACAATGTAGAATTAACAATTGATTAACAAAATATTTCATCATAATTATGAAATTATTGAAAAATATCATTTCTTGCTTAATAGAAGATAATTGATTATTTCAAACGAGAGTGAACCGTTAATATTACATCAATAAACCTGTATCAGCTACCGTCTATGGAATGCATTGACAAGACAGAGGATCGGCAACGTTGTTCTCCTATCTTTGTCCACTGCCATTATAACGTGGACTTCACTGTAGTGATTGCCATCACAACATGAAGATAGTGGTAACTTTTAACAAGGATTGACAAGGATTGTAGGCTTGGATCTGTGCTTCAACTTACAACTTGAACCTTCTGAGTTTACAACTAGGCCTACTTAAAGATAGTGATAATCCTCACTACTTGAAGATATAGTGGTAACCTTCAACTTACTTACTCCAAGTTTCAAACACCGATTTTGAAAATAATCATGACCTTGACTAACAGATTTCACCTTGAGATACACTTGAAACTTTCAGAATTCCTTCCAGATAACATAACTGCTTCTTGTTAAATATCAAACTAGCCGTCAGGCTCGCTTCGCTCGCCATGTCCGTCTAGCCAGGGGGCTCCGCCCCCTGTACCCCCGACTGGATCGTCTAAAAGTGAGATCAGCGGGCTCGCTTCGCTCGCCTGCATTTTTCATTCGAGCATGCTTCATTCCATCAAAAAGTCAAAGAATGAGAAAACGCAGAAAAACATTGGAAAAATGCGGATTTTGGGCGTATCTTTCATGAAATATTAAAGTCACTTCATCACTCAATTTATAGACCCTAGCTAAACATCTGTACCAAATTTTAACATTTTCTGTCTATTACTTGATGAAATAACTGAGAAAACGCAAAAAAAGATAATTTTTGGTGTATCTTTAACGTTATCTCAAACTCCTTCTAACACAAAATTATTACCCCCCAGCTTAGCTTCTGTACCAAATTTGAACATTTTCTGTTCATTTGTTCTCGTCGATAAATCTGAGAAAAAAAACGCTGGAAAAACGCTAATTTTGGGCGTATCTTTTACGTTATTGCAAATTCCTTCTAACACAGCATTATTACACCCTAGTTGAGCTTCTGTACCAAATTTGAACATTTTCTGTTCATTTGTTCTTGATAAAAGCTGAGAAAACGCTGGAGAAACGCAGATTTTGGGCGTATCTTTGGGAATTTTTTTAAATCCGTTCTTAGTGCGCCTTTGAAGGGCCAACTGAATATACCTAGCAAATTTGAGCGTTTCTGGTCTTGTAGATTTTCCTTGCCCTATTACCATAGCTAAGGAAAGTATTGCTTTCCGAAAAAAATTAAGGTACCCCAATTTCTAAATTTCTATACGTTTCAAGGTCCCCTGAATCCAAAAAACTGGTTTTTGGGTATTGGTCTGTATGTGTGTGTGTGTGTGTGTGTGTGTGTGTATGAGTGTATGTGCGTCTGTGTACACGATATCTCATCTCCCAATTAACGGAGTGACTTGAAATTTGGAACTTAAGGTCCTTTCACTATAAGGATCCGACACGAACAATTTCGATCGAATGCAATTCAAGATGGCGGCTAAAATGGCGAAAATGTTGTCAAAAACAGGGTTTTTCGTGATTTTCTCGGAAACAGCTCCAACGATTTCGATCAAATTCATACCTAAAATAGTCATCGATAAGCTCTATCAACTGCCACAAGTCCCATATCTGTGAAAATTTCAGGAGCTCCGCCCCAGCAATGCAGATAGAATCCCAATTATCAGGCTTCAGATACAATTGAAACAAAAAAGATCAAGTGGAGTAGATTGAGCATGAAAATCTCTACAATTAATGATCAGTTACATTTTCACCTAAAATTGAAAATAATCTTTAAATTCCAGAAAATGTGATTATTCAATTGCAAATTATTGTTGGTTCTATTAAATCATTCACTATGGAGAGATAGCAGACATCATGTGTGTGTGTCTCCAGCGTTATTGTCCTGTCACCAGCTGGCTCAGATCTTTGAATAGTAGACTTGTGATGCGCGGGAACACTAGCGTCAGGTGATCAATTTTCATAACGGCAAGGAAAGTTGTGTGAGTGCGCCACACCAGATTTTATAGATTTTGCGAATTGAATAGTTTTGGGCTTTGCCTGTTGTTCTTCCCTGATCATATTCATATGATTTGTAATAATTGTATTAACAGATAAATAAATTAAATTAATGAATAATAAATGAAATGGATAACCTCGATAATACTCATTCGAATCATTTCTGACAGTTGCATGTGAATCTCTTCAGAGCTCAAGGTTTAGTTCTGTGATAGGTTAATTGACAAGTAGACCTATAGTGAGGTCCACGTTATAATGGCTGTGGAGAAAGATAGGAGAACAACGTTGCCGATCCTCTGTCTTGTCAATTATTATTATTATTAGCGTATGGCTGTGAATGGTGGGGTGACCCAAGGGTAGTTCCACCTCGCCGTATATCGTCCAAAGTTCCCTAATGGGAAACCGGACACTAAGGTTATAGTCAGAACAATACAACAAATTTACACTTTTCACTTCGCAATAAAGTTAAATGATGTTAAAAAGTCCAAACATATACAAATCCGAAACAAAACACAAAACCACTAAGCCAAATTTAGAAAATATTGAATTTAGACAATAAATTTAGAGCCGAAAATTTATATCACGTCAATGCCTTCTATAGACGGTAGCTGATACAGGTTTATTGATGTAATATTAACTGTTAATTCTTGTTTAAAATAATCAATTATATTATTAAGTAAGAAATTATATTTCTAAATAATTTCATAATGAATTTTCATAATTGAGATGAAATATTTTGTTAATTATTAATACTACATTGTTAAAAGACGATCTGGCAACAGAGCAAAGCGAGAAAGAGATAGCACTATCCACTTTGTTGAAAGATAGACTAGGATAGCAATACCATTGCTAACACTGGCATTATAACGTGGACCCATAATAAAATGTTTAGCCTCACTTTCCTCACTACCACAGGTAAGGAAAGTATTGCTTTCCGAAAAAAATTAAGGTAGGTACCCCAATTTCTAAATTTCTATACGTTTCAAGGTCCCCTGAGTCCAAAAAAGTGGTTTTGGGTTTTGGTCTGTATGGGTGTGTGGTGTGTGTGTGTGTGTGTGTGTGTGGGTGTGTTGTGTGTGTGTGTGTGTGGGTGTGTGTGTGGTGTGTGTGTGTGTGTGGTGTGTGTGTGTGTGTGTGTGGTGTGTGTGTGTGTGTGTGTGTGTGTGGTGTGTGTGTGTGTGTGTTGTGTGTGTGTGTGTGTGTGTGTGTGGTGTGTGTGTGTGTGGGTGTGTGTGTGTGTGTGGTGTGTGTGTGTGTGTGTGTGGTGTGTGTGTGTGTGTGTGTGTGTGTGTGTGTGTGTGGTGTGGTGTGTGTGTGTGTGTGGTGTGTGTGTGGTGTGTGTGTGTGTGTGTGTGTGGTGTGGTGTGTGTGTGTGTGTGTGTGTGTGGTGTGTGTGTGGTGTGTGTGTGTGGTTGTGTGTGTGTATGAGTGTATGTGCGTCTGTGTACACGATATCTCGTCTCCCAATCAACAGAATGACTTGAAATAAATTAGGAACTTAAGGTCCTTACACTATAAGGATCCGACACGAACAATTTCGATCAAACGCAATTCAAGATGGCGGATAAAATGGCGAAAATGTTGTCAAAAACAGTGTTTTTCGCTTTTTTCTCGAAAATGGCACCAACGATTTTGATTAAATTCATACCTAAAATCGTCATTGATAAGCTATATCAACTGCCACCAGCAGTCCCATATCTGTGAAAATTTCAGGAGCTCCGCCCAATCTATGCAAAGTTTGAGTTCAGATTCTCAATTTTATCAGGCTTCAGATACAATTCAAACAAAAAATTTTGATAATAAGAAAACAAAGATATTGTCAAATTTCACTAAAAATATCTTTGTTTTCTTATTATGGAGAGATTTCACAACATCACCATCAATTCTACTAATTTTATTGGAAAATTTTGAGTGGAAAAGATTGAGCATGAAAATCTCTTCAATTAATGTCCAGTAACATTTTCACCTAAAATTGAAAATAAGCTTGAAATTTGAGAAAATGTGATTATTCAATTGCAAACTGTTGGCAACTGTTGATTCTATTAAATCATTCACTATTAAGAGATAGCAGATCTCGTGTGTATCCAGCGTTATTGTCCTGTCACCAGTTGGCTCAGATCTTTGAATAGTAGACTTGAGATGCGCGGGAACACTAGCGTCAGGTGATCAATTTTCATAACGACAAGGAAAGTTGTGCGAGTGCGCCACACCAGATTTTTACGATATTCTTCAAGTGAAGAATTACACTCAACAAAAAATTGAAGAACTCTGTACTACGCTACTACGTTACTTTACATGACGCCTCGATTACGCAATTACCTTACATAATGTAAAAACATTACCATAAATCAAAAGGTGTGAACCAGAGTATCAATCATCCACAATTAAAATTCGATTAGAGTTGATTTGAATCCTTCATATATATGATACTTGCGTCAAGATTTCAAACACTGAAGAAGGAACACTCTGTTTTTAATTCGTGGTTCAAAACTTCTGAGGAACGTTAATTTCTATGTAGTGAGGTCCACGTTATAATGGCAGTAGAGAAAAATAGGAGAGCAACCGATCCTCTGTCTTGTCAATGCCTTCTATAGACGGTAGCTGATACAGGTTTATTGATGTAATATTAACTGTCCATTCTCGTTTAAAATAATCAATTATATTTTATTGAGCAAGAAATTATACTTTTTAATAATTTCATAATAAATTTACATAACTAAGATGGAATTGTTGATTAATTATTAATTCTACATTGTTAAAAGACAATCTAGCAACAGAGCAAAGCGAGAAAGAGATTGCGCTATCCGCTTTGTTGAATGATAGACAAGGAGGATAGCAATACCGTTGCTAATCAAAATCTACCATTATAACGTGGACCTCACTGTAATTAGTTGAATGTGTAGACAGGTCAACAGGAAGAGATTTTATGGTCTATGATTGATCTACAGTAGTGAGAGAAACAGGGTGTGGTATTGATTATTTGTTTGATTGATTATCTATTCATTCCGATTCCGATATTTCCGACAGCTGAACGAGGTTTGACATTGATTGGATTGCTCTTTAAATGGAGTTATATACAGTCGCATTCACTTATTCGAAATGACAGCATTTTATTCGAATGGGAAGCATTAAGGACAATAATTATTGAAGCAGAGATAAAGATATAAGAAGATGAGATATCTTATTTCTGATTAGATTAGAACATTACCCACGCATAAGCCTAAGAGATTATGTGTGTAATAATACCCTCAGTATTATTATTTGATCAGATTAGACAGACCTTCTCTTCTCTCTCTAGATTATATCTTCTCTCTGGTTGGAGTGAGTTCTACTTGATTGAGTTTTTTTTTTGAATACTCGAATTTGATGGTTGAAGAATATAGATTGAATAGGCAATAAAAATGCATTTGAAACTGTATATACGGTCCTGAATCTGTGATTGAATTTGGGTAGAGAGTTAGTGGGGAGGATATTTTTAATATTCTTTCCGAAGAAAGGGCATTGATATGTCCAAAGCTCCGCCAATTTATGTAGATGCATAACAATATGATTATTATCTATAGTTATTATATTACAAATTGCTTTTTTCATATCATATACAGTTCAATAATTATTTTCTTAGTCTTTATTATGTAAATTCATCTATAATTTTGCTGTATTGTAAGCTATTGTATATAAGTGTATTAGCCAGTATATATTGTAATCTACATAAATAAAGTACTCAATCAATCAATCAATTGACGGTTATAGGGCCTGTTTCCGAGCTCGGGATTTAAGTAACTTATGGACTTTAAACAGCTGGAGTCAGAAAATTAGCTTTCCAAAACGGGGCGTAGTCGTAGTTCTTATGATAATCTTTATTTTCTCTTTCTATAATATGAAACGTTTTTCCTTGACGGAATGAAACATTCCTAAATAATTCAAAAAAGCTGAAACTTTACACTATTTTCTCTTTATTTTATTTTGTGCTCAATTTCCTAGTTTTTCGGAATTCAGTTTAAACGTTGACCAGGACTTCTTATATACCGGACCTGCGCCTACAAAAACAATGGCCGCCGTAGACTATGTGGTGGCTGGCATTGATATTTTAAACGGGAACTAGACGAACTGAGATTCCGACAAACTGAGACGCTCTGTAACAGCTGATTAGTAATTTTTTTTCTCAGTAGGAATTTCTATAAGACCACCACATACAGCGGCAATTTTTTTTCTAGGCTCAGGTCCGGTAGTATATAGGTGGTCCTGCGTGGACTTGGACTACGCCCCGTTTCGGAAAGCCAATTTTCTGACTCTTGCTGTTTAAAATCCAGAATTTACTTGAATCCCGAGCTCGGAAACCGGCCCTAAATGAATTTGAAACTGATAAA
>NW_024091741.1:0-19254 GCF_014356525.2 Nilaparvata lugens
GATGACATTCTTGTGCTAGAATATAGAAATACTCAATAATCACTACTGTAAATGCTGAGTGCACATTGCATATCTTTCTTCCTGCTACATGCGGATCTATACAGCTCACAGTCCATTTATTCTTTCACAATCCATCGACCAGGCTTCTAATTTCAACAACACTAGTGTTCATTTTAATTAATTACATATTTGTGCTGGAATAGAGGAATACAGGAATACTCAATAATCGCTATTTTAAATTATGAGTGAACATTGCATAGGTTTCAAATTAATTACATATTTGAGCTGGAATAGAGGAATTATTCAGGAATCGCTATTCTAATTGCTGAGTGGATATTGGATATTCTCTCTTTCTACTAGATGCGGACGTGTACACTGTACAGCTCACAGTCCATTGAGTTCATCGGACCAGGCTTTCAATTTTCAACAGCCCATGTTGTTCCACACATACACTTATATATTATATGTGTATGTATATACATTCGACCATCCAACAGAAAATTAATGCTGTTTGCGTTTGCGTATAGATTTTCCCCAGTTGCTCGTTGGCGTATCAATTTTTTACACAGTGTGCAGGGGGCGGTGTTCTCTTTTCTGTTTATCACTATGGCAAGCCGCCGCAACGTGTCGAAAATGGTGGAACGGAGGTCGACAATCAATTATCGGCGATTCGCTGTCGTAGAAAAAAGTTTACAGATGAGCTACAACGCAACAACCGATCTATATCTATATAGTCTAGAAAAACCGATCTATATTGCTACAACGTTGCTGGATGGATGTGTAAGCCAGGTCGACTATATGGTGAAATTCATTTCATATTGTCACTATTTCTCATGAATGATTTCCATTCAACCAAAATGCTGATAGTTTGAAGCAGGTGGAGACCAGGTCGACCAGTGAGTATAGAATGTATGTAATGTATTCCTAATATATTAAGCGAGAAAATTTCTGTATGTATTATATATTTGGTTATTATAGGTTATATGGTTATTTATTTATGACCAACGGATCTCGAGCATTGGAGGCAAAGCTGCAGGCGTTTGAACTGTGGTTGTATCGGCACATTCTTCGTATTTCATGGACAGAAAGGGTGAGGAATTCTGATGTATTAATTAGAACGAATTGGGAACAAGTAGAGGTTCTTTACTGTTAAGAGTCAGAAGCTTCAGTATTTGGACATGTGATGCGCAATGAGAAGTACAGATTCCTGCGTTGATAATGGAGGGCAAGATTGAAGGAAGACGCCGGCCTGGAAGAAGGAAAACATCCTGGTTAAAGAACCTGAGAGAGTGGTTCAACATTGACTCAACATCTCTGTCCGAGCTGCAGTCATAGAATCCAAATTGCATTGATGATCGCCAATCTCCGTCGCGGAGCCGGCATATAGAAGAAGAAGACGGATCTCGAGAGCGGTTGTAACGATTTTCACGAAATTCGGAACATAATAGGTTTATGATAAAAAAAATCTATTGCACTAGGACTCATCCCTGGGAAAACTCGCTGAAGGACATGAAAAGGATATAATATATTATTCATCCTTGGGAAAATATCTGATAATTTCGTCGTGTGTCGATAACAGAAGATGCGTGTGCCTGTGTGGGAGAGAGAAGAATTATGCTCAGCTGTTGACCAATCAGCTAATCTCACGAGAAATATTATCTAGAAATTTTAATCGACTTGATCAAAATAATCTGATTTGTTGACAAGACATGGTATATCATTCTAAATTGAGTATATCATAATTTCAAAGTTAATAATTATTTTACAGTTTTAAGTGATTAGTGGGTGTTATTTTGTTATTCAATTTGGTTTGTAACAAATCTAAATTAGTACTCTTCTGTTTTCAAATGTTTGGACTGAAAATTTGACCTGAGTTCAAGTTTATGGAACATAACCTACTTTTTGGAATATTTTATAGTGTATAAATCAAAATTCGGGGAAGAAACAGTTGTGGGCTGTGCCTGTTAGTCCTTTCCCAATTATCTTAAAGAATTGTGTTCTGTTTATTTATTTATTTATTCGTTGATATAATTACAAATCATATGAATATGATCGGGATAGAACAACAGGCATAGCCCAAAACTATTCTGTTCCCAAATTTTGATAAATAATGATATCAATTTTGATAAATGTCCGAAAAAATAGGTTATGTTCTCACTGACGAAATTTAAAGTTAAATTTAAAGATAAATTTATCAATAAATAATTAACAAGCTAAGCTCGGTGCCCCGATATTATAATGAAATGTATGACCATGAGTATAAATATGTAATTTAATGTAATTTATACGTAATGTATTTTTATATGTAATTTAATGTAATTAATTCATAAATTCTATACTCACTGAGGTAGACGACTATCGTAAGTTTCACTTTAAACCTGTCAGTATACATAATGGAGAACGCTTTCCATACAATGCTGCCAGAATAAAGTGAAACACGGCTACAACAACCTCCATTGTTCTCTGCATGAGGTGTGAAATGACAACGTAGCTGTTGTTTGCTCAGAGGTCTTTTGGTCACGGTTGACGTTGGCAGTACCTGTTCCCTCTCCCCTTGACCCACGCCAGGCACCCAATTGATTGTGTTCATTGAAGGTTGTTGCTTTTCGCAGAAAGAGTGAGAAGGGAAGAGTCAATGTACTGCAGAAGGAGAGAGAGGGAATTATGAAGAATGGAAATAGAAAGTTGAGGTATTTGAAAAGAGTGAGGAGTGAAAGGAAATTTAGAGTACAGTGATACAATAGGAAAATTACTATAATAAATTTAATCTGAGTACCATTTTAAAATATTTCGTCAGGACATAATATTTTTATTTATAAATTCAAAGTAGCCCTAAAGAAAAAATAATATTACTATGTGCAGTCTGAGATAACGTATAGATTGTTTTCATTAACTTTTAAGATTATTTTATTCTTTGGTAGTGTATTATAATGTATTATTCAGTGAGGAATATTGTATTATTCAGTATAGAATGTAACATTCTATAGAATGTTATTGCATTCTATACTCACTGGTATTACAATGGGAAATAGTGATCAAGAGAGAATGAGAAAGAGGGAACTATTGGAAATCAAGAGACAGTGAAAAAGAGAGATGATTAGGCAGAGAAATTGAAGGAGCATAGTAATTCGGTAGTATTGTATTACTATGCAAAGGAGGTGTCGAATTCAAGTAGGGAATGAAAGAGAGGGTAATCAAAAGAGATAGGATATTATATTTACCGTGGCCAGGTCTGATAAGATCTGTAACACAGAATACAATGAGTTTTATTATAGGAGTTTTCTATGATCTGTAACGAAAACCAATTATAACCATGAAAATGGTTGGAACTTGGAATTATAAATATTTGTGAATGAATGTGCCGGTTGCTATCAAGAAGTAAGATAAGAAACAATTTAATAAAGGAAGGATTCTTTCTTATTTTGTGTTGTTTTTTCATGAAATATGACATTGAACTGAGAGATAATTGAAAGAGAAAACGGAGAGTAAAGAAAGAAGATCAGAGATGAAGGAGAGAAGAGAATGATGAATGAAATAAGAGAATTAGAGAGAAAGACAGATTACTTTCAGTGGAAAAAGAGGTAAATTTGAAAGAGATAGTGATAATTGGAGTGTATTATAGTGTGTGAAAGAGTGAGCGAGCGTGAGTGTGTGCGAGAGAGTGAGTGAGTGGAGTCAATGACATCTGGCACCAAAGGAAGCAGTGAGTCGCAATATAAAATAGGCCATGGGCATGAACTCTAATACCGCGGGCAATGTTCCATGTTGAAATTTCTAATTTTATTGTGAACCAACACCATACAAAATTATCTACTGTGGTATCAATTTGCTGATAACTTCAGTGATAAGAGTCAAGTAGAGTGTGTCATGAATTGTATCCAAGAGCGGTTCCGTGGTGTAGTGGTTATCACGTCTGCTTTACACGCAGAAGGTCGCCAGTTCGATCCTGGCCGGAATCAAATTTTTTTGCAGGTAATTTTAAATTTCACAGTCATTAGTTAGGTTGGTATAAGATTTCTGGAGAGAGGCATAGTTGGTGCCATGAGGGTTTTGAGGTTATATGATTGTATTTAGATTTCGGAGTCAATTTAGATCAATATTGTATTTGATTTTTGGAATGCATTTGATTGTTAATTTTTTTTTTTGAATAAAGAATTTAAAGATGTGATTATATTAATCTCAGTGTACAAAGTTTATTTGGGTTTGATGATACGGCTGATAAAAGTTAATTTTGTCATCGTTCACCTTATATTTCTCAAATAACAACTAAAATTCATCTCGAAGTAGGTCATCAAGTCAGATAATGATAATATATAATAAATTATCTCAGTGGACAAAGCTGATTTGTGTTTAATTATAGGGCTGATTTGAAGGATTTTTGATAACATGCATCTCGGAGTAGGTCATCAACAGATAAAGTTATTTCAAGTAGACAAGAGGTATTAGCTGGTCAGGATAGCCAAGAAGGCGTTACACCCGTCAGTCTGCTAGCAAAACCTGGTCGTGGGCTCGAATCCCGTCAAAGGCATGAACGTTTGATCATAGCATAGAATCACCTTTGCACATTACACAAGGACAAGTAAAAAGCTCATGTGGGCATCAACCTCATAAAAAAATCAAAGCCTGAGAATAACGAAATAATATTACGGTATCAATAGTTGAATAATAATTCAAATTCAATGTTATTGGAAAACACAATTTGAAAAAAAATATCTGATGTTAAACTTCCAAGCTTATTGTTTATGAATGAATTGAATACTTAATATCACTTGAAATACTTATAATTTATAAGCTTATAATTCATAAATTAATTGAATACTAGAAATCACTTAGAATACTTCAAAGTTTATAATTTATAAATGAATTGATACTTAAAATCACTTATAAAACATGTATTGTACTTCGTACCATAGATAGAAGAAAGAACATAGTTCATTACTTCATTTAGAATTTTGTTCAATCTACAATACTACAGAACATTGAATATTGCAAGATCCTTATTTGCCAGCAAATTGAACAAGTTTAGATAGGAGTTGTCAAGTACAAGAAAGAATAATTAAATACAAACACTTCAAACCATACATAACACTAATTATGTCCAGGTATGTCCAGGTATGTCCAAGTATATGTCCAGATAAATCCATAGTTAGCCTATATATTGAGCAATCTACTAATATAAATTTGGGGAAGTAGCTCGGCTTAATGCGTCTATTTATTATCTGATCTGATATTACAGTACATAATGTAAATAATCAATAACATGACTGCATCACGGTTCATTTGAAACGCTTTTATCACGATTCTGATGTTTATTGCCTGCCTTCTCTTTTCTTGCTGCGCCTCATAACATTAAACAAGTCTGATAAACATTTTATGATCCGTCACTACTATTAACCTCTGATCTAATCATTTTGACCTCTATAATCTTTCATTACACATACATCTAATGCTCGTTTATATACTAATAAATAGTATTGGTAACTACAATACTCTGAACATGCCTTTCGTGTGAGAAACGCTTCGTGTGAGAAGTATGAATAATTGTAAAAGAGGCTTTTATTCACCCATACCACAGAAAATAAATTTGATTTGTGCATTGGTTAATGTAAAGTTAAATGAATGAATAAAATTGGAAATCAAAATCAAAGTTTATACTAGTTATCCATGTAGCAGTGAATCTTTTTAGTAATGCGAATATAACCTTACTTTGGACATTTTACTTGACTAATTAAGAATATAAGAAGTTTTGGGCTAAGCCTCTTTTTCCATTCCGCTTATCCGCTACTATAATTCATGACTCAATGTATAAATAAATAAATATCATCTCAATAATCTAGTCTAGAAGTTTTGAACTTAGCCTCTTTTTCCATTCCGCTACTTCAATTCGTGACTCAATGTATAAACAAATATAATTATATCATCTCAATAATCTAGTCTCTAGTGTTTCAAAATCATACTCCAGTTGCCCGTCACATTATTTAACCACGGTCAAGTGACATCATATGGCAGAATCAATGCCACGATAAATAATGAATGTGGTGACTACAATCCGATGACGTCACTTAACCGCAGTTGAATTTAATAGACGTACTAGCAACCGGGCCATAATGGTTATTCTTATTGTAATGTTTGTTGGTAAGTCTAGTTCTAATTATTGAACTGACGTTGAAAACGATGTCTATTGCTATTGGAGGATACGTAGATTGTGTTGTTTATAGATGTGCAATCAGTTGAAAAGTTGGGAAAGGAAAGAATTGTTGGTGAGTGTGAAATGTCTATGGTTAACACATTTGTAATTCTAGAACAATATAGTGGAAATAAATAAAATGTTATTGATAGTTTGGTTAAAAATGATACCTACAAATTTAAATTTGGGTAAAACCAATCTAAATGGGGGCATGGGACGGTCAAGGGAGAACAATAAAACTGCGAGACTCTGGCAGGTGTATTTAGCACATTAATTTCCAACCCTTGTGCAATGAAGCGTAGCCCCCATCCTGTTATGTTTAGTAATGTCACTTGGATTTTACTCGGGATTTCAATTTCCTTGGTCTGTACAGGTCCATCGAAGTTATAATTTCCAACTATTAGTCAGTCTATAGGCTACTCTGTAGCTCTTGGTGCAACATGGAGTTCCTGCAAAGTTTATCAAGATGCTAAAAATATCTAAACCGTAAAGTCATTTACGGATATACCAGTTCTTATTAATTTACAATCTAATTGGGAATCAAAGGATATGCCCGTCGTGTGGTATAAACCAAACTCTGCAATCAAATGGTGAGTTTATCGCAAAAAAATGATTTTAGTATATAACGATTTTATAACTCGTATCGGGTCAGGTAAAGTTTTTTATGTTTTTATAAACTATTATGGTAAACCATAAACGTGAAACAAATACTCCATTGATGATGATCTTATGAGTTTATACATTTCTATATAAAACTAATTTCTTAGTGCTACTTGATCCATTCAAACAATACATATAATATGTCGAGTTGTAAGTTGCGGACCAGAGTATTGGATTTTGGAGTAGGTTTTGAAAATATATTTTAGGCTGCTAAACCTATCTGGATGGGAGCATAAGGAGGTCTATTGTTGAATATTGGTTGAGCATTGACAAGGGTTGACGGTTGTTATTGTTTCCCATTCCACCGACGTTGAAGAAGGGGTATTGTTCTCTCTTGACCGTTCCATGCCCCAATCTAGATAGGTTTTACCCAATCAAATACATAATTAGGAAAGGACCAACAGGCCTAGCCAAAAACTGTTCCCTTTCCAAATTGTGATAGTAGTAAGTCAATGTCTAAAAGCTAGGTTATGTTGCGTTACTTTGAATCAAATTCCGAGTCCGAAAATATATTTTTTTTCAATTCAATTTCAATTCAGTTTATTTCCAAAAAACATAATACACGAATAAGAAATACAATATACAACATATTTTGGAATCCCCCTACTAGACTATCCTCTGGTGTAGGGGGGAAGTTCCACTTTATACATAATAAGCTTAATCTGCTTATAAAAGTAAATAATAGAGAATACACTTATTATGGATGTATTATTAACATTCTGATTATAAAATAGATAATATATTGTGCTATAAACCAAAATTTAGAATTTAATTAGATTGAAAACCGAAAAGAATAAAAATATTGGACTTTAAAATCAAATTCACAGTCCAAAAATATACAAACCAAAATTTAGAATTTAATTAGATTGAAAACCGAAAAGAATAAAAATTTCTGTAAACATTGATAGATTTTTATAGATTAATAGAGAAACCAAAAAGTAATAAATACAAACACTTGAAAATTCTGTTTTCAAGCTGTTGACACTCAATAGCGATAGCTAAAAAAGCTAAAAACCAAGTGAAATTTAAGCTGGGTTTACACCAAGTTATTAACAAAATGTTAATAACTTAATCCTTATAGATTCTATTAGATTGAACGGAACTTGACAAACACATATGTTCATCATGTGTATAATATATGTTCAATCTAATAGAATCTATAAGGATTATTGATGCTATATTAGGAGTATTGATGACATTTTACTGTAAAGCTGCGTTTACACCATAGTTAATAACAAAATTTTAAAGTGAATATTAGTGCAGCAACAGCTAACACATGGCAGGTGGCAGCCAGAGAGTGAGAGAGACTATAAGTTCTATTCACTCTGGTGGCAGCTCTTCCATTATTACAGCCAGCTAATTGTATATCTATACTGATATTGTAGCCTATATCTATGTGATGACGAAGGGTGTATGGTTGGAAAGAGGAGGAGACCAGGGCCAGCTGTACACCCCCCCCCCCGCGCCATCATGGTGCCAGCTGCAGCGTGTGCTCGCGTGTGTGCGGGCGTTTCAGCTGCCTCGGCTGCCTCATCGATCGGCGCTCAACAGTCGGCAGTCGAGCCGAGTCGCTTGCAGTCGCCACAGTTCTGCAGCTTCGTGTTTGCCCTCACACCGGGACGAGCGCGGTCTCTCCGTTTGCAGTCGGCGTAGCTCTGCTGCTTCTTGTCTCACGCGGTTACAGCGCGTCCTCTCCGCTTGCAGTTGGCACAGCTCTGATGCTTCGTGTTTGCCTTTGCCCTCACACCGGCAACACCGCGTCCTGTCCCCTTGCAGCCAGCACTGCGCCCAGTCTCACGCGGCAACAGTGCATCCTCTCCGCTTGCAGTCCATCCTCACCGCTCTGTTCCCAGACTCACCTGTACCTCCGTATCCTCTGAGTCGCTTGC
The DNA here is from genome assembly GCF_014356525.2 of Nilaparvata lugens. Lineage (NCBI taxonomy): Eukaryota > Metazoa > Arthropoda > Insecta > Hemiptera > Delphacidae > Nilaparvata > Nilaparvata lugens. The sequence continues at coordinate 8,737 of NW_024091741.1, forward strand.
AGTCGGCACTCCCCCGGCACCGCCGTGTCCTCTCCGCCCATGCTGTGGATGAACTCCACGCTGTGGGGCACGAGCACCATGAGCTTCACACGTGACGAGGAGCTGCAATTGGTCGGCATTGTACAGAGCTACCCCTGTCTCTACGACCAGACGCATCGCAACTACAAGGACGTATTTCTGCGCGACAGTCTTTGGCGCGAGATCGCTTTGAAGTTCGACGGCAAAACAGGTTTGTAGTTGCACTCTGCTATCATAATTCTCACTGTAGTGAGGTCCACGTTATAATGGCAGTATTTGATTAACATTGGTGTTGCTGTCCTTGTCTATCATTCCATGAAGCAGATAGCTCTATCCTTTTCCAGATCTGCAACCTTGCTAGATCATTTTTTAAGAATGTTGATACATAATTAATTAACAAAATATTCAATCTCAATTGCAAAAATATCAATTTTTGAAATGTTATTCAATGATATGTCGAATGATAGACCTATGGATCCTTGTTTATCCTTGTCTTGAAAACGTTGCGGACCTATCTGGTTTGTAGAATGATGGACAAGGACAGCAACACCAATGTTAATCAAATACAGTACTGCCATTATAACGTGGACCCACACACCTCACTGCAGTGAGGTTGACTTTGAACTGGGAAGCATTAGAGGAATCCTGACAGATTAAAGTGAATCTTTCTAAAGATAATAATCATCACGACTTGTTTGCAGTTGCACTATTCAAGGCTACAACTTCGCCTCACTAAATAAATAACATCATCAATCATAAGTGACAAAACGCTCGTAAACTTTTTATTAGATCAATAATGGATTTCAAATAACTTTTCAATAGATAATATCATTAGTTTCTAATTACGCTTGGCAACTTTTTCAAGAGATAGATAATACATTCTGTATTACTTTTTTGGGAGATTAATAATCAAATATCATTAATCATTAATCACCATGTCGCTTGTTAACTTCTTATCAGAGAAAACTTATAAGATTGTTCTATTCTATGCTTCTTATCAGATAATAATAACAGCGCCTTCAAGATATTCTCGATGACTAGTTATGTTGTAGCTTGTAGCCTAATTAAGCTATTTATTTGATGCACACTTTTATAAAAAAACAAAACATTTTAAACAGCAAAAATGAATAGCTATGAAACTGTACAATAAAAGAACTGTGAATATCAATATATCTTGTACTTGTGAATAATATTTATCTTATACTTGTAATACTTATACTTATAATAATATATCTTGTACTTGATTTATCTTATACAGAAGGTTTATAGACTGTACAAATAATTGACCAATTGTTCCCTGATCTTTTGCCAAATATTTGCTAGATGTCACATTACGAGGTGGCCCGAGGCAGGAGAAATTCATTCCAGTACTTGATAACAAACCGGTTCAGCAAATATTTGAAGTTCAATGTACTTCCATAAATAGTAAATCTACGTTCTCATAACATAGACGTTTGGATGTTCAACATTGTTGTGTTCTGTTTCTGATAAATTTTTCCGTAACCCAGTTTCATCTAGATTTCTAGATCGAAAATTTTGCTATTCCAATCTGAATAATTCTTGAGTAGAAATTTTCGTTTTCGGTCTTATGGGAGTTTTTGAAAATACACAATTTTTTTTTAAGTTTGTCACAATGTCACGATACAGTAGAACTCCAACTATCTGAATTGTGACTATCCGAATTCACTGATTATCCGAATCACTTTGAGAAAAAAATTTGTCCAAAAAAAGTGCACTATAATTCTTCCCCCTGCGCTGCCAGTGTTTGCGCGTTCGCTCACTATTGTCCTTCCCTTTTACATAAGTACATTTTATTTATATTTAAAACATGTAAAAATATCATGTTCCTTTCATTTAATCCAAAAAAAATTGTTAAATATCAAAACGTAGCTTTTTTTCTCTCCATTGGCAATTTAAAAAACTCCGATTATTCGAATATTTGATTATACGAATGGGTCCCGGTCCCCATTAACTCGGATAATTGGAGTTCTACAGTATGTTCAAATTTACAATCATATATCCCCATAGATATGAATAAAAATTTTGTATTGTTATTTACTACTAAGCAGTAATTCACAAGCATCAGGTACCGTATTGTAAATTACAGTTGTATCCTAACTTCCCAAGTGACTTTCAAAAAACCCACGTTTTCCACCTTTGTACTGCTTTATCTCACTACTAGGGCTCCTATACTAAGTTTGGCCTTCAGCTATTTTTCGAGGTCTCAATTTAAAAATTGTTTCACAGACGAGGACTGCAAAAAACGTTGGCGAACAATCAGAGACACGTACAGGAGAAGACATAAGAAGACAAGCCAACAGAATCAGGAGAATGGCGCAAAAAAGCGATTGTGGCACTTGGCTTCCTACCTCGGGTTTTTGGAAAATTGCAACGACGAAGTCAAGTAAGAATGAAAAATGAATCTTTTATAACTATTATAATAGTAGTAGTTGTGGAAAGTAGTATGCAGTAGTTTTTCTACACTAGGACTTGCAGACAAATGAGAAACATATTTTTTCCTATAGTTACCTTGAAAAGTGACCATTCCTGCACTGATTACAGAACGCAAAGAATCACTTTTCCGCTCTAGTGCGCAAAGTATTACTTAGCGTTTTATCTTGCAGCCACCCCAATCAACTGTTGATATTGTTGGCGTGTATTTCGAATGCGAATTTGTTATATACTTTTTTTCTTATTTTCAATAAATGAAAATGAGAACTCATTAAATTATACATCTTGAATATTATTATTATTCATTATTTCAAATAATAGTCTATTATTTTCATTCATAATTGATTGGTTGAAAAATTATTTGGAAATTAAGATTTACTCAAAATTATTCAAATTTACAAATTAATTGGATTAATTAAATTTTTAATTTGAATAAATTATCGATTATTAATTTTTAATTGGATTATGAAGCTTAGAATAAATTAATGTTGTTATTAATAACAAAATTATACAGACAAACATTTGATGGATTTCGGGAATTTCACCCATAATTACCCACTTTTCATATTCAATGGTAACTATAGGAAAAATTTAATGTGAAATACATGCGCAAATTTCCTCTGCTGCACTCAAGAAACCATTCTGCCCTCGCCTACGGCTCGTGCGTTAACGTTTCTTTCGGTGCTGCAAACTGTCACTTTGCGCACTAGTTGCACAAATAACTATTCTCGCACACCCTTGAGTGAGAAATGTGACTTTTCAATTCAGAATAATTATAGTATATGAGTACGAAATATTTTTCATCATCAATTACTCATACATCGATCTCAACTATCTCAATTCTCTCTCAAAAACTAAAGATGAATCACAATATCATCCACACAGTATCAATAAATATTAGACAAAATTGGACAGTATTGGACTACACAGTATTAAAATGAAATGAAAAAAAAATCTTTATCAGCCCGAGTTAGGACTTTCAAGTCCTTTCTACCACTAAACCTTGAGAGTATTAGACAATAATTATCATTCAGCCTTTAATATGAGTTGGAGTTAGTAACTGTTTTGTAATCTGAATAAATTCTGCAAGTATGTTATTTAGTAGGAGATAGTGTAAGAATACCCCAGCAATGAACCATAGTGATTTATTTGAATCAGTTCATCACTGAATATTGTGACGATTTTTGTTTGTCAAGAAACCCCAAATGAATAATAAAATGGCTAAATTGAAATTATTCTAACTATAAACTGTAGCCTTGATATTATATCAAGGTATAATGAATTAATGAGTCCCAGGAACATGAATTCTCACACATGCCGTCGCAACGTGGGGCAATGTTTAAACATATAACCCCAAAAAATAAATCTCACAATGTATTTGGGTTTTGTTATGTGAAGTCGAAAGAAATTATTATTTATTTATTTATTTATACGTGGATACAATAACAAATTATATAAATATGATTGGAGGAACAACAGGCTTGGCCCAAAACTATTCCATTCCCAAATTTTGATTACATGTCCAAAAATTAACTTACATGCATTCGAAGAGAATCACATTGTTTATTGAAACGAAGAAAATCATACGTTACAAGAAAAGTAAGAAACAGAACTTGACTTGGAATAGAATGAATCTTTAGAATCATTATTCAGTTTTGTTAGGTCAAGTCGAAAGAGATGAACTTACACGTATTTGGAGAGAATCATATTATTTTTTATTGAAATGAAGAAAATCATAAGTTACTATAAAGTATGAAACATAACTTGATTTGCCCATAGAATGAATCTTTAGCCCAGCTGGCTTCCCTGGTTTCAAATACAACCCTGCGTATGAGATAAAAATATTGTTGAAAGCAGAAGTATAATAATTCATAAAAACAATATGACCTTTCAATTGTTGACCTTCCAATGACATCATTATATATTATCTCTTGGTAGTTGAACCGGAGCCGATACTGTAGAAACTGCATTAAGTAATTGATTGATGTAAATGTCATGGAGTATTAGAACTGGAATTATGTTTCATTGTGGGATTGTCATCTCATTATTATTTCTAATTTGAAAAAACTTCTTCTAGTTTGAAACCTGATATCGTAAATTACCAGACAAGAATCAGTTTCAAGTTCAGGTTTGATGATCAGAAATAATATAGTCCTCATAATAAGTACTGTGTATGAAACAGAGAAACAGATAGAGAGAGCAAAACAAAGAGCAGGTTTGCCTGTTGAATAATTCATCTATCAATTCCTACATTCTCCTTCAGGCTATAAATATTTTAAAACAAAACATTAGCATCAGCTATAGGTTACACGTAGCAGCAGCTTTATCTCTCGTATCTAATTGATTATTCTACCAATTATCATGTTCCACATTTCTGATGTTGCACTTCCATTTTTAATATGTTGTTGTTGTTACACACATATTATACAATGTAGAAATTCATTTCATGCTTTAGTTCGATAAGTATTAACATACTAAATAATATTCATTTTCAGTCTGTTATCGAATAGAAATCTATTAAATGTTTGGATGTTAATTAGACAGAAATTCATTCTAATCCTTGAAAATATCCACGAATACGAAATGGTTTATTGATTCTATAGTACAAAGGATAACCAAATAAATGGAGTAATTAACACATTATTATTATTATGTGAAGTCGAAAGAAATAAAATTACATGCATTCAAAGAGAATCACATTATTTATTGAAACGAAGAAAATCATATGTTACAAGAAAAGTGAGAAACATAACTTGACTTGGAATAAAATGAATATTTATAATAATTATTCAGTTATTTAATTTATTTAATTTTTAATTTTTAATTTATTTAATTTATTTAATTATTATTATTATTATTATCATTTCATTCATCACATGACAAGTGAGTGTTTATTGCAGTCAAAGTCGGCCTTTGGCAAGACTTTGGTGCATTACTAAACAGAAATGTTCAAAAATGATCTCACAATGGATGCTGTGCTGAGAACAACTGCTTTTTCCATGGCATATTTTGCACTTTTCGATATTCCCATCTGACAAAGATTTGCTGACACTTTCCTAGTTACAACTCCAACCGTGGAGATAATGACAGGAACAATTGTGACCTTTTCTTGCATCCAGACATCTTTGATCTCAGCAACCAAGGGAAGGTACTTGGAGACCTTTTCATTATAATACTGGTCCAAGTTGTGGCAGCATGGTATGCCAACATCTATTAGTGTTGTTTCCTTGGCTACCTTATCCATGAGGATGATATCTGGCCTATTATGAGCAACTGTTGCACCGACCGATCCCAATATAACTTATGTGTCTCATTCTCCAAGACTGGGGATGGCTTGTACAAGTAGTAGGGCAGCTTCTTATTGATGATTTGGTACTTCAGAGCAAGGTCCTGATGCAAGATCCCAGCTACTGCATTGTGGCGCTTTAAATAGTCAGTAGCTGCCAGTGATTGACATGCAGACATGATGTGCTGAATAGTCTCAGATGCCAAGCCACAACGTCTGCATGAATCATCATTTATAGGCAGCTTCATTATAAGCCTTTGATAATTTTTTGTTGCGATTACTTGATCCTGAATTGCCACCAAGAATCCTTCCGTTTCAATAAACAGGTCCCTGTGCCAAAGCCATGCATTGGAAGCCTCCTCATCAACTCCAGGCTGAGATAAGGCAAATGCATGTCTTCCATGAAGCTGCTTCGACTTCCATTGCTCCAGGATCTCACTCTCATGCTGTCTGTTGGTTTTAAAGTCCGCAGTAGGCAGCTCAGAAAGATTAAGTGGAGTGTACCCTTTATCAGCTTTTCTCACCACTTCATACAAGCCACCCTCCTTCTCCATGAAGTATGTCTTCATGCTTCCGATTTGTCTCTCACAAGCCCATTTTATATCAATGAGCCCGCACTGTACAATGGGAAATGGAAAAGAAAAAACTATGGATGAATAAATAAATAAGAATGATTTTAATATTGTAAACAAAAAAGTGCTTTAGAAGCAGTTGAAAATGATTAAGAGAGTGTATATTACAGTTTGTAGTATAATAAATGTTTTTTTTGGAGGTTAGGTTTTGTTTTTGCATTCTATGACTGTGGGTATGTTGTAATATTGTTGATGTGCATGTTGGCTCAGCTAGTCAGCTGTTCACAGACACCTAAATGCAAGAGACAATAATGTCTGCAAGGTTAATCACCGATTTAGTAGAATATAGAGTGACTAATGTTGTGATTCAAGTGGTAGAAATTAGAACTTTAATATCAAATCCCAGATAGAAACTATAATAGACTTTCAATTTAGTTTATTAAACAATTTACAAAAAATTTCATTTGTAGTATTATTATAGAATGTATAACTATTATGATGTAGTATGAAATTTGAATACTCCTCAATTAGCTCTAAGCTAGAGGAGCAACAAAACACTGTATGTATATGATACTATGTAACTTTAAATGAAATAAATTGAAATTAAATTAATTGAAATACTATTAGGCCTATTATTATTAGTTATCGACTGTTTGATTCCATAAAATTATAGAAAAAATTTAGCACATCTATGCTATCTTTTCTTAATGGTCTAACAGTTATAAAAAGCATGAAGTTATCTTCATCCACATTATGTGCTATAAAGCTCTTTGACTTATAGTCATATTTTTCATATTCTGATTCAACGGTTATTGTTATTTTTTTTTTTCACTTTTTGTGTAGTTGAGAAGTTGATATTGTGGTAATTATTCATAATGAATGAAAAATACTAAGAAATTGTCAAAAACCACAGATTTATTGATACTTAGAAAGACCGGTTTCGGTTATTACATCATTGTCAATCTCTGATAAACCAGTTTATCGGAGATTGCCACTGGTGTAATAACCGAAACCGAAACCGAAAACCAGTTTATCAGAGATTGATAATGGTGTAATAACCGAAACCGAAACCGGTCTTTCTAAGTATCAATAAATGTGTGGTTTTTGACAATTTCTTAATCTTTTTCATTCAATGTTTATTGTTATCATCATTCATTTGAAGTTTAGTAGGCCTAGATATTGGTATGGAAGATATTGGACAGTGCTTCTTGAACGTTACAAAATGCCGCATCGCGCCTCTTCATGTGTGCATCCAGCTTAAGTTTGTCATGAGATGCATTAACTATTTGGCGGTACGAAGTTCGTCGGGCCAGCTAGTGAAATAATAATTATAATTATAATTATAGTATTTTATACAATAAATGAAGAAAAAATTCGTATTATAAAGATATTAAAATAATCTACAAAAAAGTATTCTTTCCTCCAAGCCCTTCAATTAAACTCAGCAACGGCCCTTATGGTTGAGTCAGTTTCAAATAATTTTTATCCCTTATTCTTCGTTGGTTGATTTGTAGATCTACAGCAGTGGCATCATACGAAGAGAGAGGGGAGGGATGTGAAGATGGTCTGCAGGGTGAAAGTGAAGAGATAACAGTTGAGTACACCAACTCCCCCACACCTCCTTCCATAGATAACGAGAATGATGGGGATTACCCACCCTCGCCCTCCACCGCCTCACAATCAGCTGTCGAGGATCGAACTCCACGCGGAAGTAAGCGGAAGAGGTCTCACAGGTGAGGAGCTATTCAAGTATTACAATTATTTAAATTAATTATCATATTAATCATTTGAATTGAATAAAACATTCATTACGGTAAGTAGAATCACTTACCGAAAGGATCAAAAGGCTCAAGCCCAAAAACTTACCCTTTTCCAATTTTACAACACATTTATGCCCATTTGGATAGTAATTAATTACATTACAAATATTCATTCAGTCTCCCATAATCGTGACATGCTTTAATGAATGTTAGTTATCTCATCTTGAACCCTCATTGATTTTGAAAATAGCCTAAGCCCAGTTTGGTAGTTATCAATGAAACTCTCTGTTTGTCACCAATGTCAAAACTGTTTGTTTTCATTCTTCCAAAACCAGTAATTACAAATCGAAAACCCATTTCATTTTATAAGCGATTTCGACAAGAAAGAGAGGCATATCAAGGAAAATATTTCGGGAGTGGAGATCATAAAATTGGCGTGAAATTATTAAAATTACCTTCGCTTTGTGAGGGACACCAGGGAATGCTTCCCACTAAAAAAATCATTTATTTGCCATACAATAAATACATATTCAAAACTTTTTGTGTAGTTGAGAAGTTGATATTGTGGTAATTATTCATATTGAATGAAAGAGACTAAGAAATTGTCAAAAACCACAGATTTATTGATACTTAGAAAGACCGGTTTCGGTTATTACAACATTGTCAATCTCTGATAAACTGTTTTTGACAATTTCTTAGTCTTTTTCATTCAACATATTTAAAACATAATAAAAGAAAATACATAATTTACTAAAAAGAGGGGTCAATACATACAAACTAAAGGGGGGGTCAATTTCAATAAATAAATTGAGTGAAACTTTTCAATAAATACCTTCAATTTGGTGCAATTTCTATTTGAAATTCTTACAGTATAATTGGGTTTTAATGATTTTTTGTGTTCAGTAAACTACTTATTATTTCAGTTTTCCCTTGGAGATATTGTAGGCCTTTGGTATTTAAGATTAAATAATACTGTAGAATGTTTACTTTTTGGTGAGGGCTTCTTTTATCTATCAGGAAATAACAAATTTAAGTACCCTTTTTAAAATATTTCATTCACAACATGTTTCGACATATTGATGCAATTTTCAAGTGAGTGATTTCATTCACAAGATTTCCTGATACTGGTATCAAATCAAATCAAAGTTTATTCATCAAACACAATTACAATACAAATTTGAATACTATAACATTTGATACAATTAAAACAATGAAGTTTTATGCTTTGAATAATCTCTTAATAGGCAAAGATAAAAAATGAAAAACATACATCAAACTATGAATGATATGAAATATAATTTTCTACATTTAAGGCTGTGCAAAGGCCAAAAATCTGGTGTGGAGCACTCAACAACTTTCCTTGCGTTATGAAAATTTATCATCTGACGCTAGTGTACACGCGCATCTCAAGTCTGCCATTCGAAGATCTGCCAGCTGGTGAGAGGACAATAACGCTGGAGACACACAAAGTCTGCTATCTCTTCATAGTGAATGATTTAATAGAATCAACAGTTGCCAACCGTTTGCATTATTGAATAAAAAACATTTTCTCGAATTTCGAGCTATTTCCAATTTTAGGTGAAAATTTCACTGAAATTGATTGTTGAGATTTTATGCTCAATCTTTTCCACTTGAAATTTTTGTTTGAATTGTATCTGAGCCTATAACTGGGAATCTGAAATCACACTTTGCATTGATGGGGCGGAGCTCCTGAAAATTTTACAGATATGGGACTTGTGGCAGTAGATAGAGCTTCAATGACTATTTTAGGTATAAATTTGATCAAAATCGTTGGAGCCGTTTTTGAGAAAATCGCGAAAAACCCCTGTTTTGACAACATTTTCGCCATTTTAGCCGCCATCTTGATTGGATTTGTTCGATTATACCTTAATTTTTTCGAAAGCAATACTTTCCTTACCTTTGGTAATAGGGCAAGGAAAGTAAAAAATAAACTTTTACTCGTGATTTTTTCAAAGGTTTTTGATTTGTGTATCATCAAGCTATCAAAATGAAAAAGTCTTCAGGAAAACATTTTTTTTGATCAGTACTTTTTGAGATATGAGCGCCGAAAGTTTAAATTTTAGGACAGAACATTTGAAATTCGCTAAGAGATAAATCCATGAGACTTAGAGGATAGATTCTTCATGGTATTGTTGATCTAGTGAAACAAAAAAATTCTGAAAATATCAATTTTTAAGATAGTATTCAATTTACTAAAAATTGAAAACTTTTCAAAAAATTGATATTTTCAGAAAATTTCTGTTTACTAGATCAACAATACCATGAAGAATCCATCATCTAAATCTCATGGATTTATATCGTACCGAATTTGAAATGTTCTGTCCCAAAAATTCAAACCTCAGTCGCTCTATAACATTGTAGTTCTGTGAACAGTAGACCTCGCGCTCAGTGAGTTACATTGACCTGCAGT
>NW_024091742.1:0-19148 GCF_014356525.2 Nilaparvata lugens
TACTAAAGAATGCTCATTGGTTCTCTATCTGCTCTTCTGAAACATATAAACAGTAATAGTTGTTATTAAAAAATATTCATAGCTTATTTGAATATAATATTACTGTATCATGAAAAACTTAGAAGTGTAGGCTATTAAGTTAAGTTGGATGGCTACACAAGAAAGTTCGTTTTTAATAAAGTTATTCAATTTACCAAAAATAAACTCATCAAAAAAAGTAATTTTTTATTTTGATAGCTTGATGATATACAAATCGAAAAACTCGAAAAATATCATCAGAAGAAAAGTTTTTTTTAGCTTGAATGAAAAGACTAAGAAATTGTCAAAAAACCACTGATTTATTGATAAATAGAAAGACCGGTTTCGGTTATTACACCATTGTCAATGTTTTTTTGACAATTTCTTAGTCTTTTTCATTCAATATGAATAATTACCACAATATCAACTTCTCAACTACACAAAAAATTTGTTTTTAGCCTTTGCACAGCCTTAAAACATCTAGTTCTAATCAATCCACTAAATTTATCCAATCTATTAGTATAAATTTGTATTTTTAACGGGTCCTTTTCATCATAAATCTAGCTGTGAGGCAAGTCATGAATATTCCCAGGCTGCTTTTGAACAATGCAATACTCTGTAATCTATACTGTACTCGTGCAAGAATAGCATATTGGTTGAATTTAGAATCAAACACACTGGGTGGGTAAAATACTCCCAAAAAGTGTCCAAATTTTATTCAGGATTCATGGATGATTCTTCATATTACTCACTATCCAATCCAACGTAGTTTTGTATGGTTGAATCTGTTGCTATTTAGTGAATCATCATTTCATTCTTAAAAATTACCATTCGAATTATTTTTCTAAGCTGATCAGCAACTTTTTGAATATTCCAGTATTAAGCACAAACTTTAAAGAAAACTTAAAAAGAAGTTGTGACCTAGAAAGTGGAATCACTTTTTGAAATACCTAGTTAAAATTCCGATCCACTTTTCCATAATCCTGTCCAAACTCAAAATTTTATTCAAACAATATGAAATCCTGTGAGCTGAAAACGGTTAGATAAAAGTATTAGGGCATGAAACAGCTTCACATAAGCTCCTCACATGACATTATACTTGGAAATATTCAATTACAAGACCAGACCAGACATGAAAGTGTGTGGCGTGGGTTGGAGAGGTGGGGGGGGGGAACTACCTATATGGCTCAGTATAGTAATTGTGGAGTGTATGTATGCAATGCACTGCACTGCCTTCTGTATTCTGAAAGCAGACGTCATAAATCACAAATGCTGTGGCATGAATATGTATCAACCAGCAGCTTACAAAAACGTGTATTCTGGGCCGTGTTAGGACTGAATCTCACGCAGGCAAATTCAGCACTGTGGTTGCGACCCACTTTCCTCCGCCCTCTGTCTCAATTTCCATCTCATTTCTATTGCCTCGTTCAAGTGCAAGACAAGAGAGACAACTAGCACTACTCCAGCCACTATTCTGCCATTATAGTTTGAATGAAATTAGTGTTCGTCCTGCTTCAGGGTATTGAACCCTGTTCATTCGTTGCTGTCTACGTATAACAATCTAATAGATTTAGTTCACTTATGGCAAGATGCACACTAATGATTATCAACGTTTTTTCCGAATTGAATCCGAACTAAAATAATATATCATATGATTTCAAATTGTAAAATCAACTCTGTTTAATATCTTCCTTTCCATTTAACTCTCAAATTCAAATTCATTATCTAGTTGCTGTAACCCATGTTGAAAGGTTGATAACGTCCACTGTCAACTGTTTACTGGTAATGGAAGATGGCTGTTGCCTTCCAGTTGCCGACGACGTCTGTTTACGGAGGAAAAGCTGAATGAAATCTGCCGAGTGTTGAGTGTTGGCTGATGTTGTGGTGTGAATGGCCTCTGGGCCAGGCCTGCCCGATAAATCAGCGTTCAATCAGTCCGAGATGTGTGACGCACAGTGCGTGCGTGCGCGTACCACACGTCTTCATAATCAGCGTTCGTCGAGTCCACCCTCTCCCCTCTCCTCGGCTATCTGATGGCTTATCTGGAATTTCCCTACAAAAGCACCAGCAGGTTTTTCAATGCAAACCTACCCCCCTGAGACGAGCACTGTCCAATCTTTGACAGCAACATTGTTGATGGTCCCTGGAAATTTGCTTTTAAAGCTGATTGGCTAGATCGCATTTGCCAGCTTCGCAGTTTTTGCTCTTAAAGCCGTTTTTCCACTGATTCTAGAAACCGTTTTTCTGCTGATCCACCATTCCAGCAGTACATAGGTTGAGCATATCAATTTGCAAAAAATAATAATTTATTAAAAAATAATAATACTGGTTAGGGCAGATTAAGAATTTGAATAAACTCCTCTGGTCTTGTTGTACCCTCGACCAGAGACAAGATTTAATTATATAAATGCAAAATTATGAGCCTTGACAGATTTCAACAGTAGGTCCTTATTTTTTAGTTGAGAGGTGAGATTCTGGTGTTCTTCTTCTTCTTCAAAATAAAATCATATTAAACATTAATCATATTCATTTTAATTCAACACTAGTTTCAATCTTAGTTAGATAAGGAAACTTCATAGATTTATTCTGTTTTAATAACGGATCCTTTAGAAATACAATTTATATTCAAATAAATTATCAATATCTTCTTATAGTTGATCTCCTAATAGTTAAGCTGCGTTTACACCAAAGTTATTAACAAAATGATAATAACTCAATGCTTATAGATTCTATTAGATTGAACCATACACATATGATGAGCATAAGTTATGTGTTTGTCAAGTTCCGTCAATCTAATAGAATCTATAAGGATTAAGTTATTAACATTTTGTTAAAACTAACTTGGTGTAACACAAGCTTTAAATTTCTCAGAATTGAGATATCTTATTTATTGATTAATTTTTCATCAATTTATTATTAATTTGATTATTCTATTATGTGTTTATCAATTATCGCCTCTGTTACTGTTTAATCTAATTAGCAATACCTGGCAAACAGTGGTTGGTAGGGAACTCGTAAATCCCGCCTGATTTATGCGAGGTGTCTCTCGATATAAGCTCTCCTGAAAACCGATATCGCAGGCGAAGAACTACGTGATAGTAACTTTATCTGGCGGTGATTTATTTCAGGAGTTTGGTGCGGTTGGTGCTGGGGCAGTATTAAGAGAAATAACAATCCTAATAGCATTGTGGAATCTTGCAAGTTATGATGAGGTTATCGGTTGGGAGCAGTGGTGCGGTAGAATAAGCGGCGTATGCGTGGGTGTCCGCCTTGTGCGCAGGCTGTGGTGCGGCGCGGTGCATAATCTCATTACATGGTGTGCCGGGTGGGACGGGGAAGAGCTTCACACCACTAGGAGGATGGTGCCTCTGAATTTTGTGCCACAGCCGTCCCCGGCAAAAAATATAACGTCGCGTATGTGCACTCTCGCACACTCACACACACCACCCGCTCACCTGATCCCTTTATAGTCCTAATTCCCTTGTCGTTTGGACTTCACCCCCCCCCCCACCTAACCACCTCCGGCACCAGGCTTCCTGATATTAACGCGCCTTGGGGTTGTAAGGGCTCACCTGCCTAAACTGCAACCCAGCTACACCTTGCACACGTACATTTCCCTACCCAGAAAGTGAGAGTACCTCCTCTAACCTGCTGAGCACGTGAATTGGAAATGCGAAAAAGATGCTAACTGGGTGAAAATCCTCAAAAGTTTATGGTGTTCCCTCTTAGCTGGTGGCTCGCCCGATTCTATAAGTATCTTCAACTTACGGCAAAAATATAAATAAAATGATTTGAGATAAAAATTTTGAGAAACATTTTTTTAGCCTTCTTTTTTATTGTAAATTACAATACAGTGTAATGATGTGTTTTTGCATCACACCACAAAGCAATTAAATTTTAAAATTTACTTTCAAGAAGTTAGAACTAAGTCTTTCAAATATAATTTTGTTCTAGTATTGACATGTCAAAAGTCAAATGAGTGTTACTCAAAAATTGATGTAATGTGACGATAAATAAATGGAATGAAATGAAATAAGTGAGCTCATATATTGTTCGAAATTATGTTTCTATATTATGTCTTCCAGTTGTTGTGATCCAGTTTTTAACGGCGCATTTAAATTTTTTTGAGTTTTCTATTATCTTGATGTGTACAGGAAGTAAATTGTGGAGTTTTGGTGATAGGTGGTTGAAGTGTCGTTGGTATGTTGCAAATTACTTTTTTATTGCAAATTACAATACAGTGTAATGATGTGTTTTTGCATCACACCACAAAGCAATTAAATTTTAAAATTACTTCAAGAAGTTAGAACTAAGTCTTTCAAAATAATTTTGTTCTAGTATTGACATGTCACAAGTCAAATGAGTGTTACTCAAAAATTGATGTAATGTGACGATAAATAAATGGAATGAAATGAAATAAGTGAGCTCATATATTGTTCGAAATTATGTTTTCTATATTATGTCTTCCAGTTGTTGTGATCCAGTTTTTAACGGCGCATTTAAATTTTTTTGAGTTTTCTATTATCTTGATGTGTACAGGAAGTAAATTGTGGAGTTTTGGTGCTAGTGGTTGAAGTGTCGTTGGTATGTTGCCTTCCTACCCACGTTCGTGATAAGTAGGCTTCTATTTCTTGTGTTATGACTATATTGTGTCATTATACATTATCGAATATTCGTTTCATGATCCGTCCATACACGTGGGACATTCAAACGAAATACCACGTTTCAACAGATTGCAACAATTATTTATTTATTCATTTATCATTTACAATCAACTTAAGGACAAAGAAACAGACTGAAAGTCCAAAACTTCTTTTCGTCCCAATTTCATAAAATAAATTGTCCAAATAACAGTTATGTGCGACTTTCCAATTCTTCACTAATTTCCACATTGAAACAAAACACAAACACTTGAAACAATTAATTTTGAATTTAGAAAGATTAAGATCCGAATTGATAACAAAATCCCTTCTACTCCACTACTTACTACTTCATTTCGAAATTTATTACTCAAATTTATCGGTAGAAGGAGTTTCACCACCATGAGCCACATTAGGTCATATTGACCAGATATTTCTGTTATTAGTAAAATAAAAATTCACATTATTAATTGTCGAAGTGCATTGGAATATAGTGGTATTCGTCATAAGGCTGGTTATTTATTGTCAAAGCTCATTACAAGATAGTGGTATTTCTCCTAAGGCTGTTTACTGCAGTAATATTTCTTCTCTGAAACATATTATAGACTTGCTGTATTGATCGAGAAGAAATACCCTCGTGTTAAATGTCAACAAAGATTGGAGTTGTACAATATTTGTGGCTTGATGCTGTTACCCTCAATCAATTGAAATTGAAGTTCTTAATTTCATTCACTAGGACTGTATTCCGTTTCTTTCCCATTGTATTCCTGATCGTCAAATGAAACTTGACTGATTTTGATTTAAAATTTTCTCTTAGATTCCTGAATCGAATATAAACTTATACTATTTCTCTATAAAATGTAAATACTACTTGAGTCTATTTCACTTTGAAATATTGTGATTTGAAAGTGATTTAGGGACTGAAAATTCAAGTCATATTCTCTATTCATTTATACAATAAGTACATTATCAAAATGATAGGGAAAGGAAAAATAAGGTAACCTTGTGCTATTACTCTCCCAAATTTAGATAACACATAGTCCGAAATAGGTTAAGTCTTGTAGTTCTTCAATTCACAAAATTTTCAGTCCTCAAGTATTCTCACAAAGTAGATTTTCAAATTCAGATGCTTCAAAACTAAACATAGAAATATTTCACATTATCACTAGTAGTTCTGTGAACAGTAGACCTGACGCAGTATTCTCATCCACAAGACCTGATTGAAACTTTAGACCTTATGGCAATACAGCAATAGGCTGGCTTCTCCACACATCTGTGTAATCACTTGTCAGCTTATTCATGATGAATAATTCTATAGTCTGATTTTTACTCTAATATTGGCGTATGAAGGAGGCTCCTTTATCCTTTTATATATTATCCTTGAAATGCAAAATTTCCAAATCCTTGTATATACGTCGAAGAGCTATTAAAAAAGGAACATACCTGTCAAATTTCATGAAAATCTATTACCGCGTTTCGCCGTAAATGCGCAACTTATAAACATTTAAACATTCAAACATTCAAACATTCAAACATTTAAACATTCAAACATTCAAACATTTAAACATTTAAACATTCAAACATTTAAACATTCAAACATTTAAACATTCAAACATTTAAACATCAGGAGAAATGCCAAACCGTCGACTTGAATCTTAGACCTCACTTTGCTCGGTAAATAACTAGAATAGGAAATATTCACATATTATAAAAATATAATTTTGAAGAATTACCGAAAAACAATCCCCATTTGAAAAGAAATATGCTCAGTTTGTTCTAATTATGATATGAAAATCATAAAAAATTAGAATTAAATTTAAGAAAGACTGCTCAAAACGGTTTAGATGGACGGTTTAGCCATACGATAAACATGGTCAAAGAATGAAATTTTTCCTCAGAATACTCTCGTGAGATCAGTTCTAGAATGTACTTAATTTATATACACTTACCAAAGTATCTGTTGGGAGAAAAAAGAGGGGTAAATGCTTAACTGGTTAAAGGGGATCGGATGGATTTAACCTCAAACTTGGTCTAATGGGAAATGCTGCCCCATTGGCTTGGCCACAGACTCAAGAGGACGACGACATTCCCTCACTGAAACATTGGTTACTCAGTGCAGTTGCTTGTGCTCCTCTCTGCTTTCTAAAACCGGAACCAAACAAAATCGAGCAGGGCTTTGTCTAATGCCAACAACGGCCCGCGGCATCCATCACATAATTCTCAATGCGATTACCATGTACTCTAGAGTGTCGTAACTTGTAGGCTAATCAGTGTTTTTCTTTGGTTGATGAAGTATTGTATTGCCCCATTGGGCGATACCGGTATCTTGCTTGGAAGACTAACTTTGTGTGATGATAGGTGTTTGTTCATTGTATCATTCTCTAAACCAGAAATGAATAGAGAATGTTAACAATTTGGAAACAAAAACTTTTTTGAGTTTATTGCTAGTTGAAATAGTTTTTGATTAATTCTGTTGTTTCTCTCCCAATCATTGTTTTGATCTTGTGCATGTGTAAATAAAATAATTATGAATTTAAACCTACTCTAGAACATGTTACGCCATAGTTGAGTAGGTCAATTTCCACACAGAAAAATTAAACAAGTAGAGGACACATTATAAGAATTTTTTGTAACTAACTATTGTATGTAATTGTAATTTATCTAATATTTTGTGTAATTATTGATGTTGTAGTTTTAGTTTTTTTGGGAGATAAACATTTATCGACCGAGCGAAGTGAGGTCTAAGATTGGCATTTATCTTGATGTTTATATGTTGCGCATTTACGGCGAAACGCGGTAATAGATTTTCATGAATTTGACAGGTATGTTCCTTTTTTAATTGCGCGTCGACGTATATACAAGGTTTTTAGAAATTAAGCATTTCAAGGATAATATAAAAGGAAGAAGGAGCCTCCTTCATACGCCAATATTAGAGTAAAATTAGACTATAGAATATCATAAATCAGCTGACAAGTGATTACGCAGATGTGTGGAGAAGCCAGTCTATTGATGTATTTCCATAAGGTCTATAGTTTCAATCAGGTTCTTGTGATGAGAATACTGCGTGAGGTCTACTGTTCACAGAACTACCAGTTATTTATTATGAATTGAATTGATTGTACCGACTCGTCATTTGAGACAGTTTCATGTATTCAAACGTGTTATACGGAGCTGCACATCGCCAGTAGAAAGAAGCATTGGAATTGCAAATAAACTATCTGAAAGAATGGACTTTTCGTGTCAGTGAAGGCTTTCAAAGCAAAGTTGAAGTCTCTCAAAGAGAATATTTTTTAATGCAATCTGAATTGCTGTAGTGATACACGACTTAATTTTTCGATACTTAGGGCCGGTTTCCGAGCTCGGGATTTAGCTAAGTCCTAGACTTTAAACAGCTGGAGTCAGAAAATTGGCTTTTCAAAACGGGGCGTAGTCGCAGCTTTTATAACAGTAGTCGTAGTTTTTATTTTCTCATTTCTATAATTGGAAACGTTTTTCCTTGACGAAATTAGACATTCCTAAATAATTCAAAACAGCTGAAACTTTACACTATTTTCTCTTAATTTTATTTTGTGTTCAATTTTCTAGTTTTTCGAAATTTAATTCAAATGTAATTCTGAAAATAAAGCTAGAGAAGGAAATAGAAGGGAAGATTGGGTGTGAGCAGGCAGGATTTTCGGCGGGTAAATCATGCATAGACCATATATATACTCTGCAGCAGATCATTCAGAAGAAGTATGCAAAAAACAGGTCAGTGCATCTTGCTTTTGTGGACCTTAGGAAAGCCTATGATACTGTGCCGCGAAAAAGACTTTGGAAAGCGATGGGAAACCTTGAAATACCTCGATATCTCATCAATGCCACAGCTAAACTATATGACGGGAACAGGATTAGTATTAGGATTGGTAAAAGCTTGACACATCCATTTGAAACATCAAAAGGTTTGTTGCAGGGTTGCAGCTCATCTCCAACTCTGTTCAAGATCTTCTTAGAAGATACCTTGCGGACATGGAAGAGAAAGTGCCAAGGAATGGGAATACCCATCAGAGGAGAGAACCTTTTCACCCTTTGTTTCGCAGATGACCAGGTTGTGATTGCTCAGGATGAGGAAGACCTAAGCTTTATGATGAGGAAACTCAAGGAAGAGTATGAAAAGGCTGGTCTGGAAATAAATATAGACAAGACGGAGTATTTGCAGACAAATGGGAATTCACAACACAAAATTTAACCATTGATGACAATACTGAGATAAAAGGAGCAGAAAAATTCAAATACCTTGGGTTCACTATCACGCAAAGTGGCGATACAGAGGAAGAAATAAAGATCAGATTGGCACAGACAAGAAGTTGCATAAGGCAGTTGCACCCTATCTTATGGAGTAGAAATATCCATAAGAAACTAAGCACAGGATATTCTATACCATCGTGAGAAGTGCAATGACTTATGGTGCAGAAGTGTGGGTGACAAACAGGAAAACAAAAAGTAAAATAAAAGCTGTCGAAATGGAGTTTTGGAGAAGGTGCTGTGCTTTGACCAGAATGGATAAAGTGAGGAATGAGGTGATCAGGGACAGAATGAAGGTGGAGTCTGATATAATGAATTCATAGAAGACAAGAGTTGATGTGGTATGGTCATGCCAGAAGAGCTAGTGCCAGTAAGTGGATTGGGATAGTGACAGATTGGAGTCCGTTGGGGCGGAGGGAAGAGGAAGACCAAGAAGGTCTTGGAGGGATGAAGTGGATGAGGCTATGATGATGAGGAATTGAGAGATGGTGAGTGGGAGGACAGACAGGGATGGAGGACTCGGCTAAAAGAAGGAAGACAGTAAAGTACTGTAAAATCCTAATTTATATATAATTCAAATGTGACTAACAATGACTGCGACTACGCCCCGTTTTGGAAAACCAATTTTCTGACTCCAGCTGTTTCCGAGCTCGGAAACCGACCCATGGCTATTCGTTATTTCAAGCAACATCAAACAATGCAACAAGTATTATCAAAAAATGTACCTGAACTTTTTTCTCTAATTTATTGACTTGTGCAAGTTACAAAGGCCATACCTTCCATTCTGTAATCAAAGCTGTCATTCTGCACGTTAAATGTCTTAGGGCCAGTTGCACTTACGTCTGTTAAATATGGGCATTAACGCTGATTAACAAATCAGCGTTAGTTTTACGGATTCATTTCTGTTCCACAAAGATCGGTTAATTTTTAAGCTCGATTAAGTTTTCCGGGTAACTAATCAAGATTTTAACGGTTTCACAATCTGGCAACATTGCTGTAATTCAACCGTCAGATCATATTCTGAACAAATGGCACAAAATTGAGGTTATGTTATTGAAGCGGTGACCATTCATTAGGCATACACCATAAGAATATTCTGTCTGTCGCTAGTGTCAAGTGATATCTGCAGACGAACCAGATCGAAAACTAACTTCGAAAATCAGAATCTAATTTTGAATGCTGATATCAGCTAGATACACTTATACTCTATATTATTAACGGATGAATATCATTTATATATTTAGCTCATACTTTGATTTTCTAGTTTCTTTACCAAAAACTAAATGGAAGACAGCTATCAGTAGGTACCCAATCGGAGCTAGTTGGATTTAATTCTCCGTGAATGGCCTGTTAAAAATCTTTTACGTCGATTAGTTTAACCGGCGTTATTTTTTCGATTTTTACCTTTGTGCAACCAAGTTTCTTCATTTCAACATAATCGCCGTTGAAATGGTGCCAACTAATCAGAATTAATTTTTTTTTATCGCTTGAAATTTCTGTTTTGTGCAACCATAATGCATCGGTTAGCGCTAATCTAGATTAAAGTATAGCATTTAATCGTGATGAACGTTAACCGACGTACGTACAACGGGGGGTCATATTATTTTATATTAATATCAGGAGCTGATAGTAGCATGGATCAATATGAATCTTAGATAAAAAGGTTCATAGGATTTGCGCAATAATAGTAAATAATCATGAAAAGAAAGAGAGACTGTCTGAAAAGTTGTAATGTTTGGGAAAATCTTTCAGTGAACATTGCTCTTGTACTTGGAATTAATAACAGCTGTGATAAGTTCTAAATAGTGTTTGTCTTTTCGGTCTCAAAATTTTATATTTTTTCAAATTTTGGATTTTCTAATTAATTTTGATTAATTTTGATTTTGTTAGAAGTATTTTTTTGAATTTAAAATGATTTTGTGTGTTTTGAATTGTAAATTGAGTGTGCAATTGACGAATGTTTGTGATACATACCTAGCACTTGGACTGTTGTATAAATTAGAATTGGAACCGTTTTGGGCTTATAAGCCTGTGGTACTTTTCTTTAAGTTGTGTAATTATTCTGATGATTAAATAAATAATAGTCGATTATAGAGTTTCTTAACCATCTAACTAGGAATGTAGGAATGATCTATCTGAACAATGTAGGACAGATTTATCATCCATGACTCAAATAAAACCCATCACCAATTTAAAATTGTCAGCATCAGAGCTTTTATAAAAATCATCAATGTACAATTGTCAGCATCAGAGAACTCCGTGTTCACAACGAATCATGCCGAAAAGAGATATGGCCGGATACACGTTTTTTACAGTGAGCAGTTGTCTAATCGATACTGTCTATAGTAGAAAGCGTCAGCCATTGGGGCCGTCTGTGTTCTGTAGATGGACTTTGAGACAATTTTGAGATAAGTTTGTCAATCCGTTGCCATTCTGGGCCGAAGGAGATTGACAGCATGGTGGTGGGGGGGAAGGCTAAGAGAAAAGAATGACAATGTCGTAGCGTGGCGGTTTGAAGGGGTGAAAAGGGGCTCCGTTAATATTTGAGTTTAGTGCTCGGAAGGGATGTGGGTCGCTATAGCTGTGCCTGCAATGCAGAATCTACTCTGTCTCCATTGCTTTCTCAGCCTTCCATTTCTCACTCTGATCCACACCCTTCAACATGCCTACTTGCCCATCTAACCGCATCTTTCTCACTTCTTCACATATTTCCATTTATCACCTTTTTCTTTGATCATAAGTTTGTGTTTTCCTCGCTCCCCCATGTCACTCACTCACTTCAGCACTATAATCTTTCATTTTACTTCTCTCTGAAAGAGAATTTGCTCTACTAGATTACGGTCAGGAGTTAATTGGGAGAATATTCTTGAATATAATTCCAAAAATGGACATTTATCAGTGCAAAATGGGGAGAATATTCTTGAATATAATTATCAAAAATGGACATTTATCAGTGCAAATTTGGAGGATATCCTTGTATATAATTTATTATCAAAATGACATTTATCAGTGCAAAATGGGGTGAATATTCTTGGATCAAATCCATACCCAAATAGTCATTGATAAGCTCTATCAACTGCCACAAGTCTCATATCTGAAGAATTTCAGGAGCTTCGCCTCATCTATGCAAAGTTTGATTTTAGATTCCCAATTATCAGGCTTCAGATACAATTCAAACAAAAACTTTTGAGTGGAGAAGATTGAGCATGAGAATCTCTACAATTAATGTTCAGTAACATTTTCACCTAAAATTGAAAATAAGCTCGAAATTCGAGAAAATGTGATTATTTAATTTTAAACTGTTGGCAACTGTTGATTCTATTAGATCATTCACTATGAGAGATAGCAGACCTCGTATAGTCCGCGTTATAGTCCTGTCACCAGCGGCTCAAATCTTTGAATAGTAACTTGATATGCGCGTGTACACTAGCGTCAGGTGATCAATTTCCAGAACGGTAAGGAAAGTTGTGTGAGTGCGCCACACCAGATTTATTTTCTCTACTAATATAGAATAATTTTATCCTTGTTTTTCTCTCTCTCAATTTTCAATTTCTTTGTATAGTCATCATCATCTTTACTTCAGGGATTAGGTTTATTATTCCCTATTCCGGTACTCATCTCTTTCTTGCCCTCCCTACATCTCTTTTCCCAATTGGTCTATATTTTTGGACTTCAAGGGGCATTCTTCCAGGTGGCATTCTATCCAAATGATTGCACCAGCTCTTTGTATAATGATTATTGTAATTTTCTTGATTGGGAAGCAATTTCTGAGATTTTCCCGTGTGATCTCATATTTTTGTAAATTCATAAATTCGATTCATATTTATCACTTGATTTTTCCACTATTTTTTTTTTTCAATTTTGTAATTCCATTTCTCTATTTAGAAGTAGCCTAGATTATATTAAGATTTTTCTTGGTATTCTCTTAATTATTCTCTTACTAACACTGATTTCTTGTCACCCTATACATTTTCTCCTATTCTTCTCAATTTATACCACTCTTCTTCCTCTCACCACCTAGAATTCTCTCTCCTTGTTCTTTCTTCATGATTGCTACCGCATTACAGTGTTTTCCTTCCTCTTCCTTCTCCCTTTCTGTAACCTTTACTATCTCAATATACTTTTCTCTCATTTCCGACTTTTCTTCCAATATTCAGAATTGTTTAATAGAGAAATAGTCTTCTACATAGAAAGGTACTGTTCTGGAGGGAGGTAATCTTCCATCCTCTTTCTTACTATCGTTTTCTCATCCAACTTTCCTTATTAATTATTCATACAATACTTGTTTGTATATCATGTGATGTTATAATTAATCACATGATAACTGTATGATAATATAATAAGTTGTTTACTCAGTTTAGTTTGTTATCTACGTAAATAAAGATGGTTGCTTCAAATGGCTAAGAATTTATTAAGATATTTTAATATGGCGCAGTCAAGGAATTGAACAGAAAAGGAGAATGATAACGACAGAATCCATCTTCTTCTCTGTCACATCGGACATATTTTCTCACCCTCCACCTCTCAGTCCTTCTCTCTCTCTCTCCTTATGACCTTCTCTTCTTCATTTCTCTCTCCTTCTGACCATCTAGCCAGTCATACTGGTGCCTGGTGCCCCGTTCTGGCTTGAAGCTATTTCCAATCATACACCCGATTGCATACGGCTACGCTGATGTCTGCTGCATTATAACTGTCGTCTGCAATCTGAAGTACTCCACGACCCCAGGTCATCATATTCTCATCTTGAGAACATCCACTGCAACAAAACTGCGTATGAAAATTGCCATCACAATCAAGAGGTTCCGATCGTTTGTCATTTCCCTTCGCTTGCAAATCCACTATCAATCCACCCCCTCCCCACCACTACGCTCAAAACAACGTTGCTGAATCTTATTGTCGTCCTAGATGGTATTCGTCAATGCTCTAGGATACGTTTCAGTTTGAATCTGAATCTTTCAACCAATTTATAAATCTTGAATACTAGTAGTTCTGTGAACAGTAGACCTCACGCAGTATTCTCATCCACAAGTACCTGATTGAAACTATAGACCTTATGGAAATACAGCAATAGACTGGCTTCTCCATACATCTGTGTAATCACTTGTCAGCTGATTTATGATGAATAATTCTATAGTCTGATTTTTACTGTAATATTGGTGTATGAAGGAGGCTCCTTTCTCCTTTTATATTATCCTTGAAATGCAAAATTTCCAAAAACCTTGTATATACGTCGACGCGCAATTAAAAAAGGAACATACCTGTCAAATTTCATGGAAATCTATTACCGCGTTTCGCCGTAAATGCGCAACATTTAAACATTAGGAGAAATGCCAAACCGTCGACTTGAATCTTAGACCTCACTTCGCTCGGTCAATGAACGGTAGAAAATTTCCGTATTGAAAACAAAATTCTGTAACTATTTTTCACGCCTTGAAAGAATGTTTTGATGTGATGATGAAGTTTTTAGGCCATCTTTAGTTGTTTAGTAGGAATCAGTAATTCTGTAGTTTCATTTGTTACTGTAATATTCCAATTTAACAATTTTCTCACTTTGTACCTTCATTGCTATCTACATCTTGTACTATAAAACCTATACATTTTCTATTAAAGAAACCGATGAAACCTATTAAAGTTTCATAAAATGAATTATCGAAATATTCAATTATTTATTCATTTTCTTGTAAAACTTTTGTTAATTGGTGAATAAAATAAATTTGATTTGATTTCTTAAAATATAAAATAAAAAATATAATCAATGAATATTGTCGTTGATGATTTCAGTCATTGTGTTATTCCAAAGCACAAAATAATATTAATCCCAAGATGATTGATATCAGGATAACTTTATTTCATTAATATTGACAATATATTGCCTTTGATACAATATTTGTTCAATGACCCGTTCCAGTTTGCATCGCAAATTTCACTATATTTTATTTATTTATTGGATAGAGCAAACAATACAATAGTAGGAAAAAAATAGGCTATTACCCAAAACTTTTATTTCCCAATTTTGTTACAAATCGTGACAAATAATAATAGAATAATGAAAACAAAAGAAAGCAGTCCATCTTACAAATTAGTATCCTATAGTGATGTCCAGGTTAAAATGGCAGTGTAGGAAGATAGGAGAAAAGGGTTGCCAGATCTCAGTCTTGCCACCCAAACAGCTGATACTGGTATATCTGATGAATTTAACTGTTCATTATTGTTGAAAATAGTTAATCATATTTTATTTGTCAAGAAAATACATTTTTAAAGATGTGATAATAAATTTTCATGATTGTGATTAAATATTTTGTCAATTTGTTGAATTTCTACATTGTTGATAAAAGATGTGGCAACATCGCAAAGCATGAAAGAGATAGTGCCATCTGCTTTGTTAAATGATAGACAAGGATAGCAACACCATTGCAAATCACACACTGCCATTATCACGTGGACCTTACAATAGTTTATGGTTAAACTATTGCACTTGCTTTTTCTGTCATTAACCATCTATAGTTTTTCCATACATTAGTTCAACATATTCACCATAGATAGTAAACCATTGGTCATAGATAGGTGATAGATAGAAAACTTTACATTCACCATGAATAGTAAACAATAGGTCATAGATAGGTGATAGATAGAAAACCTTACATTCACCATGAATAGTAAACCATAGGTCATAGATAGGTGATAGATAGTAAACCTTACATTCACCATGAATAGTAAACCATAGGCCATAGATAGGTGATAGATAGTAAACCTTACATTCACCATGAATAGTAAACCATAGGTCATAGATAGGTGATAGATAGAAAACCTTACAATCACAATGAATAATAAACCATAGGCCATAGATAGGTGATAGATAGTAAACCTTACATTCACCATGAATAGTAAACCATAGGCCATAGATAGGTGATAGATAGAAAACCTTACATTTACCATGAATAGTAAACCATAGGTCATAGATAGGTGATAGATAGAAAACCTTACATTCACCATGAATAGTAAACCATAGGCCATAGATACATGATAGATAGTAAACTCATCAATGGCCTTCTAGTCTTGTAGGCCACTGATTTACAATCAGTGTAAATAGGCCTTGTTCAAAATGTAAACTCGATCTACTCCCTCCATAAAATACATATTTTCAATCGATAAAATCCTTCCTTTCCATTAATCATATTGAGATGATGCTTTCCTCTGTTATCTTCAAACAGCATCCAATACAGTTTACAGGCTAAATCGCATGTCTTATGGCAAGCTGTCAAGCTATGGGCGTACTTTGTCGGGGTCCAGTAACCGGGTACCGGGATCTGTAAAGTAGAGTGGTAGCGATCTGGTAGCAGGCTCATGCATGGCAGAGTGGTCAGTCTGATCCTATGGGAGCATGAAATCGGCGAGGCCCGTAATTTGTGGCGTAGAGACCGTCAGACCAGCTTGCCTCATTCCAGCTTCACTACTCCATGTGTGTGAGAGCGTTCATCATTTCTACTCTCATGCATGTGGACAGCAGACACCTTCAGGTGTTTATGTGCACAGCGATATTGCTCTCGATCGCCAGCATTATAAGCCTGCAAAGCGTTACCCTGCAACCGGAGCAGGATGCGAATAATTTGCTGCATTGCATACTCGGGAGAGGCCATTTTTGTCGACATCCCCCGCCATTATTAACGCTAATAGCTTCACGAGCCAATATCCAATCATGATACTCGATTGTTTCACAATATTACTAATCAACTTGTACAAATTAGCTTTTTGTCCTTCCAACATTAATAAAATTTGATTTCCCTCATAACTTGTTATTTTACAAGGGCCTCATTCCGAAAAATTCGCACTTCATTCGGTTTAATTCTGTTATACATTTTTTTTATTGCGGATGATCCCCAAATGAGTTTTATGCTTGTGCGTGGTTAATGGAAAGTGCGTTGGTGAATTGATCAAATGTCCATGCCATCGACGGGATACGAACCCACGAACCAGGTGGTTGCCAGTAGGCCGTTTTTAACCCTCCTTAGCACTAGACCAACCCGGGCGGTATGCATACATGCAAAAATACAATATTATTCTGCTGTATTCTGGATGTATCCGCAATTGTAAAACTTCATCCCACTTGAAAGAGGAAATAAAACTTTTGCAACTACATATAAGATTAATGCTTATCTCATTGTAGTCATCATAAGTTTTCGTTCGAGATGTAAATTTCCCCCAATCTTGTTGAAATCGTAAAATTAATTCACAAACTGTTTTACATGCAATAGTAATAATAATAATTTATTCGACCAAAAACAAACAAATTGAAATAAAATAACATAACTGCTGTAGCAAACACCCAAGCATGCACAATACATGTTTATCATTATAGTCTAAATGAAGCCCCAAAGGTAACCCCGTAGTGCAAAGCTTACTTCCATAAATACATGCTGCAGATATACAGCAAGCAATTAATTCAACTTCAAATCCTTTTTATCAGATAATTAATCCAAACTTTGTTCTGCTTTGAATAATGGTTTTTAATTGTTTAGTTCAATCTCAAATTGACTGAGATAATTAATAATATTCATTATTATTACTAAATTGGAACTCATTGATATTTGATATGATTTTTGATATATTATTCTTATCTGCACACGACAACATAATTCATTAACCCATAAGTTGCTACATAACATGTTGTATTATACTCTATGGTGTGTTTATAGCCGATTTTTTAAAAGTAGTTATAATTCATATACAGACATTTTACTTTAGTGTTAAGTGCTATGCAAATTGATTTATATTGTACTGTACACAACCCTCCTCACACATAGACTCGTTCTAGGTGAGGAGTACTCTTCTATGAAATAATTGTAAAGTTAACATTTCAAATGTTTGTAATATGATGCTTTTCGAGAATAAAAACTTTTTCATTCAATCTTATATTTCTTATGTATATCATGTTTTGTATTTATAACATCACTAACTTGTCAACCATTTATTATAAAGCCAAATCTAAATGAAAAATTATTGTTTACAATTGATACTGAAAAGTGTTGATCCGCCAGTGTTTCCTCCCAAAGTTGAACTACATATCAGTCGAGAATTTCTAATAAGAGTAATAACTCAGCAACCTACATCTACGGTTTTCTGTGAGAAGCATGGAGAAGTTTTCTTTGATCGAGTGCGAGATACTCAAGACTGCCAAACGTGGAGGAAATTGTATGCATAGAAGTGGAAAAAGATGTACCAACTGCTTTTCCGCTTCCCATTTCACAATTTAAGTTTTTCCAATAGGAAGGAAACAATTTCGGGACTGTGAGATGAAAATATTTTACTCCTTATTTTCTTGACGGCTCGCTTCTGACTCCGAAGCATCTGCGATGAAGAAATTGTGGCAGTTTGGATCGGACAGGCCAGGCCTTCTTCGTTCCATTCCTCATCGCAACAGCATAATTTTGCCAGGATCATGTAGGGTAGCTTTGAAACGAGCTCGTCCATATTTCTTGTTCTGTACCTGTGTGCAATCTTTTCTTGCGCTCTTGTGCACTTCGCTTGAATGTGTCAGCATTGGTTAAATGAGATGTTATGATGTTGTGCTTAAGGAATGCTGACATTTTAATCTGAATATAACTGTGAATAAGTTCTCATTGCATTGGCTTCGCGTTCTTTCTATTCGAATTGAAAAGAACTTGGCAAATGAATGCTGCTGTCTGTACCTGTTCTCCACTTTCTTCCCGCACTAATAATGCTTGTCATTATCGTACTCTAGTTCCTGTTCTACATTTTCTTCGTTTTCACCGTCACGTACAATTCTTGCAGATTGGGTCACAATTATGCTCTCTCTATTATCTCTTAGTATTAATAAATGAGTGAAAATAATAAGAATAATTAGAATATCTTATTTTTACTCTATTATCTATCTATATCTATTATTAATTGACCGAGCGAAATGAGGTCTAAGATTCAAGTCGACGGTTTGGCATTTCTCTTAATGTTTAAATGTTTATATGTTTTTATGTTGCGCATTTAAGGCGAAACGCGATACCTCATTATATCAAATATATTATTTGAAGCGTGTGTGCGTCGGAAATTTACATTGAGAGTTTCTTCTCGAAATTGTCTTTTGCCATGTATAATACTTTAATAATGACTTTGCAAACAAGGTTCCAATCCAGTACACAGGTTCAGCAAACAAGTGAAAGTTTCGAATTTTATGAGAGTAGGTTTGAAATCAATATA